>NC_056740.1:124861051-124913551 GCF_019279795.1 Protopterus annectens
ATTGGATGTTGGGGGGGCTCGAACCATGACTGCCTGCTCTTCAGCCAACGTCTCTACCACTATGCTATTGCTTCTTGGCTTACTTTGCATATGTAATTCTTATATGCTTTTCCACTGACTGCTAACTGTGGCTAAGCTACGGGCACGCCCGCTCAAATGAGCGTACTCACGAGCAAACATCTTTACAATTTAAAAAAAAATATAACATGTTCATTTATATAATTTTATGTTCATAGTCTGTGGGGGCATGTGTTGTGTTGTGTGTTTATTCACATTTCCATGGACTCTGTCGTGGGGGTTTACTTTCGGGACTTTTACTCCTTTGGGGGCGTGTCCGTTTGCAGGGCTCAGCCTACAGACAAGCCCCCTACTGTCTTCCATGGACCGTGTAAGCCTTAGGTGTGATTCAACATGCCCTCATGCATATGCATGACATGCTGACGTCACACCATTTAACTGCAGCCTCCGTGTAAGCCTTGTAACTCTTACACGGAGGCTTTGTGAATCCTGCCCTTAGTTTTTCAAGAACAAATGAAGGTTAAATTACAAAAAGAGGTTGAAATATTAAATAGGGATATCTTGGAAGATGTATTATTTCCTCAGTATGAAGAATTGTATTTTAAGGTTCTTGATAGGGTTGAAAAAAAGTGTAACATACAGTTTCAGAAAAAGAAAAGGAAGCTCAATAGAGATGTTCAACAGTACAAATCTAAAACAGTATACTCTACAGACAGACTTTTTATTGATAGACAGAATGAGGAATTTGGATTGGGTAGATACAGTTACCAAGAAGGGGAAATTTATTCGGAAGTCCCTGAGAATGGGGCCCCTTTTGTGCAACCATTTAATGATGAATTCCATGTAGAGGAGGATTTTCCCACTCTAAGACACTCGGAAAGAATAGCGAACAAACAACAAGGAGCCCAATATCAATACATCTCCAACTACCCTGCCCACAGAGGCCATTATTACAAGGGGAGAGGCAGGGGCAGGTACTAGATGGAATCTCTCCCCATCCTAATATTATTTTTACCTCTAAAGGATTCAATATTTATAATTATACTGACAGGGTCATCTCTGAAGAATATTTTTCACTTTTTTCTAAAGGGTTTAAGTTTGTTCCTGCTAGAATACCTGATATAGCAGAAGTACCGCTTGATATTCACATGTATACAAGGAAAGTTAATTTTCAGTTGTTGTTTTCTGGTAAAAATACAGATAAAGTTGGGCAGAGAACCACGGCCTTAAGAAAAAACAGTGTATTCAACCCCCCTTGCATCCTTTGGTGGCTAGTTTTGAGAATGTGGTTAAACAAGATCTTTATAAACTTTGGGCTAATAAGAAGAAATTATTTTACAATTTGAATTCCAAAGAGAAGCAATTACTTAATTCTCTGAAGTATGACAAAAGCATTTGCATAATGACCCCAGACAAGGGGGGGGTTGTGATTTTTGATAGTGAAGACTACACAAACCTTATCCAAGCTATTTTGTTTCAGGAAGAAAGTTATGTACAGGTATCCAAAAACCAGATTAATATTTCTTATCAGCGAATTGATGGTTTTTTTGGAAGAATACTTGTTGGAACAAAGGATTAGTCAAGAAACCTATTCTTTTTTATTAAATACTTTTCCCAAGTTGCCCAGTATGTTTGGCATCCCCAAGATCCACAAAGATGTTCTGTCATCCCCCTTTAGGCTTATTGTAGCAGCAGGGGGATCTAAGACACATAATTTGGCTGTTTTTGTGGACTAGATGGTTAAACATGTGGTTGAGGGTATGCCACATCCTGTTAAGGATTCTTGACATTTTTTGGGGCAGATTAAGCCAGACCTATGGAATTCTGATTTGTTTTTTCTGATGATAGATGCACAAGATTTATTTTCTTGTATTCCTAGGGAGGAAGGTTTAGATTATTTTGAAAAAAATGTTGTTTGACTACTCCAAATTATCATCAGAGCATGTGCAGCTTGTTTGTGTGATCATGGCCTTGATACTAGATAAAATTACATTTTTTTGAAGGACAATACTTTCAACAAATAAAGGGAGTTGCTATGGGGGCAGCTTGTGCCCCCTGTTATGCAAATATCATTTTATTAGGGTAGGAGAAGGAATTTGTTTTTGAAAGTAGGTTCTATTCGGATATTCTATTTTACAGCAGGTACCTGGACGATATTTTTATTTTATGGAAGGGCACCAAAGAAAATATTGCTGTTTTCACTGAATATCTCAACAGTACTACTCATTATTTAAAATTTACTTATGAGTATAATGAGAAGGAGATCAATTACTTGGATACTACTATTATTAAAGACCTTGGTTTCTTTAGATCTACAGTATATAGGAAGAAAACTTTGTGTAATTCTTACCTACATTTCCAAAGTCACCACCCACTTTACCAGAAAAAAGATATTGTTAAGGGACAGGCCATTAGAATTTCTAGGATGACTTCACATTTTGAGGATGTCACTCAGGAATTTAATGACCTTAAGAGTATGTTTTTAGAGCGAGGGTACCCTTTGGAATTTGTTGAGAATATTTGAAAGGATATTTTGAGTGAGTGGGGTTTGAAATATAAGCCCTTGTTAGGTAAAGGACTTTCTGAAATAAAAAATACTGAAAAAGTAGAATGTTTTAACAACAAATTTATGCAGGCTTGTGTTGTACAATATAGTTCTCATTATAATGAAATAAGGAACATTCTTCTTAAGAATTGGAATATTTTTATGGGTGACCAAAGTATTCTGCAAGCAGTGGGTGAAAAAACTATTTTTTGTACTAAATTAGGTCACAATTTAAAGTCCACGTTAGAGGGTAATATGAACAATAGTGGTTTGAAATCAAATGGATTCACCAAAGCTTGTGGTTGTTGTGCACAGTGTAAATTTATATTGTCGGTTGTTAGTTTAAAACTTGACAATTTTAATCAGGACACAGTGTTTTTTAAAAAAGGTAATTGTCATACTTGTAAAATAGTATATTTGGCTAAGTGTAATTCCTGCCCGGGGTTTTATGTTGGGAAAACTGAGAGGGCTCTCAAGTCCAGGATATATGAGCACTTATATGATATCAAGAATTTAAAAGAAACTAATGCTCTATTTAGGCATAGTAAATCATGTATTATTTTTTCTGGGTTTAAGTTTGGTATCCTGGACGTGATAGACATAAACCCTAGGGGTGGCAATTGGAAAAACACTTTAAACAAGAGGGAAATGATGTGGCAGCTCCATTTAGCAGCAAACCTGTGCCTAGGACTGAATGATTTTATATCTATTTTATCTGCTTTAAAAGAAAGAAAAAAATCTGCGGTGGTGGTGCTACGGTAGTGTTGTCGCCTTACAGTAAGACGCTGTCTGGTTCGACTCTCAGTTAACGCATCTTCTGCGTGGAGACATGCATGAATGGGTGTACCTTCATTGAAGGTTGTGCATCAGGACTGGCAACTCGGTACATAAAAATCAACTGCCAATCATTAGCGGACCGGAGTTCCGCTGTGGCGACCCCTAACCAGGAAAAGCTGAAAATCATAACAACCTGCTTTAAAAGAAAAAGCAGAAAGGGTTTGATTTTTTAAAAAAGTGTTTACTATCAGCACTGTTAATTGCATATTTTTTGGTAATAATTTATTCAAAATTAGTTTCATTGATTGGTGGGAATTCAGCCTATCCTGTGCAATTGTGATGTATTTAAATCATATGACTGCCTTTCTGATTGTTCTGATGAAGTCAATGTTACTTGATGAAAGCGCTTAACTTATGAATAAAATTGTGGTGTATTAGTCCTGCTGTTGATTTTATTGGATTTACAGGAAGAAAAAAGAAGTTAAATCAGGACAGCAGTAGGAAGGTAATCAAGGAGAACTAGCATATCTGGCAGGTGAAATGTATCAGAAGCAGCCAATTACACAGACAGCAGCCCAGCCCAGTCCAGAACATTACTATAAACTAAGCAAACACCTTCCCCACTGGTGTTTCCCACACTCTACACCACCGGTGTATACAAGCGGGGAAATTTTAACAAACAAACCTACAAAATTAGAAGGGCTGCAGTTGGCAACATAGAACAACATGTGCAACTGGCTGAGGGTGGTGAGGATGTGCATGCTGCTGAACAACCCACAGTGAGGAGATGGAGAAGAGTGTACAGACCCGGTGTAACCTACCAGGGGCTACATGAGCTGGAGATAGTGGAGCACTATAGTGTGGACAGAGACCTCCTACAGCAAGTAGTTGAGCTGTGCCGGCCACACCTGACACACCAAACCAAACTAGGAGAACCCATCCCAGTGGATACCAAGGTATGTGTAGGCCTAGGTATACTAGCCACAGGTACCTCCCAAAGCACAACTGGGGATAACATGGGGATCTCATAGGCATCAGCATCCAGAGTATTCCACCAGTTCCTGGATGCCATGTCAGCACATGCCAGTGAGCAGGTATATTGCCTCAACACCCATGAGGTGTTGACCAGCAATATGCATCTCTTCCACCAAATAGCAGAATACCCTGGGGTAGTGGGTGCTATAGACTGCACGCACATATGCATCAAACCACCACCCGGTGAGCAGGGTAGGGCGTACATCAACCACAGTGGCATTCCCTCCATCAACTGCCAGGTCGTATGTGATGCCCAGGGCATTATAATGAATGTGTGTGCTGGCTGCCCTGGAAGCTATGACGATTCTCACATATGGCATCTGATGCATCTGTACCAGAGATTTGCCAATGGGGACATCCCCTACGGTCACCTAGTGGGGGATGCTGGGTACACACTGGAGCCGTGGCTGATGACACCAATCAGAAATGCACACACACACCTGAACAACAACACCATAATGAGGCACATGCACAGGCCAGACATATGATAGAGCATGTGTTTGGGATGCTCAGGTCATGGTTCTGGTGTCTGGACACATCTGGTGGAGCCTTGCAGTATGCACCAGCTACATGTACCCAAATTGCTATGGTGTGTGCTATGCTACACAATATGATCCTGTGGAAACAGCTGCAGCAGGAACAGCATGGGGTAGGGCCACACAGACCCCCACCAATGCCAAGGCCTGAACAGGCACAGAGTGACCCAGAGGAAGAAAGAACCTGAGCATACCCCAGTAGACAGAGAGAGGCGTGCCCAGTATGCCCTGGCCTTGGCAAAGAGGGAACGCATAGCACATGCACTGACCCAGAAGGGTCCCAGGGAATGACACCTCTCTCTGACACACACATACAGTAAAAGGGATGCCAAGCATGACACCACCTGTGCTCAACCATGTATAGGGAGTGTACTATGTGCATCTGATATAGGCAGCCCTCCAGCACCATCCACAAGTCTGGTGCACCCACAAGGTAAGTCAATCAACCTACCAATTACCAAATGGAGTAGAATGTGTTGTCACCTATAGCTATGGTATGGATGTGAGCATGCAAGGGAATTGGGTGGCTGAATGTTACGGCAGCAAACAGTAGACACCCATAGTGGCACCCTGACATGTGTAACACATACTGGAGTCACCATAGTAGCCAGTACTACACAGGGTGACAGAAGCAACTGCAGGAAATGTGCTGTGTGAAATGTGTGTCCATATGACCCGCACATGTCAGTCAGGATGGTTCACATACCCAACAACAGTTGCAGCCAGGAAGACAGGTGGACACAAACCCAAACAGGGCCTGTGCTATGGCCCCAGAATGATGGCTAGGGTTAACCCCACCCCCAGGCCTACACAAACAGACCACAGCAGGGCAGGCAGTGGGATGCTAGTTCTGAAGGGTAGGACGTCAGACAATAATATGTAGGGCAACCAAAGCCATGATCTGTAGTACACTGGTGTGCCTCAAGACAGCATGATAGTTAGAAATACAGAAAGAAATGGAGTACATGAAATACCAGTACAGTCATAGCAAATGTGTACAGGTGTCACTTGTGCCCCCCATCCTACATAGCAATGTAATGACAGTCAGGTGTGCCCCCCACTCCCATGTAGACATGTAGAAACAGTCAGGTGTTCCCCTACCCCCACTCCAGCATAGACATGTAGTAACAGTCAGGTTTGACCCCCCCAATCCTGTGTAGAAATGTAGTAACATGCATGAGTAGGTCTAATACGAGTGGAGCAGAGATGCCCAGAGGTGTCCAAGGTAGCAAGATAGGTTGTAGCATGTGCACAATATGCAGGTCTGTCTGTGGTAGGATGGTGTGTGTTCCATATTGTGTGAGAGTGGTCAGTATGTATGCATGTTGAAGTAAGACCTGGTGGCCATAGCACAGTACTGCTGATGACAGGGACAAGCTCTCACAACTGCAGTTCCAAGGACAATCCCCACCAGTATACCAACTGCTAGCAGTAATCCAATGTAAATATATGGTGGTAATATGTGTCACCATCTGAAAGACTGACATGACATGGCTGTTGGGCTAGATATATAAGCAGTACACAGCGGAAAGTACCCCAGATATACAGTATACGTTGCATCACTATGAAATGGAGACACCCTTGGAATTGTGCATACAGGTATGCATCACAGCAACTGGTCCTGTAGTGGGGGATACCAATGATGTCCAGCCGAATACCTGCAGATCACAAAGGAGGCAGGACTGATGTATTGGGAAACAGCTGGTGTACCTGCACATGCCAGCATACCAGGAATGCCCCATGCATATCTATGTGTTAGATGCAAGTACTGTCCATAGCACACATGCACCCAGCTCACACAAACACCACCCACAGGTACCTCTCTGACCATATCCCTGCTGTGGGGAATGGGTACAGTATGACCCCTCCTATACATGGCAATAGTGGAAGAATGCAGCATGCAGTGCAGATGTCCCATGCAGGTGTGTCCCCAGCTGTATGTAGCACCCTGCCAGCATCCACACGACCTGATCAAGACTGATAGAAGGAGTTTGCATGAACACATATCACACCTACCCTGTCACCCCAGGGGAATATACTTTCTGGTGATCTGTGACTGTAGGCCTCAGAGTGCAACAGCCTGCTACATGTGGCCTGCAGCAACACCTAATGCCCCACAGGCCTCTGCTAAAGACCTGTGTCTCACATGGACTGCTAATGCATGTGAAGTCATGGACATCCAAATAACAACATAACACACTCCACATAAGCCATATGCAAGGCCATGTGGACAAACCACAGTAACATGCCCACCATGTCCCACTGCATGAACTGTGGACCAACACTAACACACACCTGTGATGGGGTGATACCCTTAGGGAAAGTATCAGAGAATGTATGCATAATGTCTGGAAGAGGTTAGAATAACAGAGGGAGGGTAGGTGCATGGACAGGGGTCTACTTCACCTTATCGCATGTTGAAAATATCGAACGGCAATAATGTCGTAAATGCCATACATTGAAAGTGTTGTTGTGGGATCATGGCACAGCGTGGATGAGAATATTTTCTCTTTCCTCACTGTAGTGCGATCTTGGAGTTGGTATATATAATTAGCAGGGGGTAAGAACAGTTTCGATGTACGGCATTTTAGAGGTTTATGCCATTCAATATTGTCATCTTTCGACAATATAATATAGATGCATGGGCAACATGGAATGTGCAGGGTCTGACACCAAGCTGTGTGCCCACATTATACCTGGCTGTGAACACATAAAGGGGTGGCTACACACCTGCCTGTACACCACAATAGGGTTAATGTCCTGACCCATGGCCCCTGCCTCTGGGCAACCTCTGCAAGTATGTACAGCTGTGAGGCATTGCCACTGCAAGATAAGCCCAGATTGTCTTATTAATGGGTGTACAAGTATGGGATCCCCCGCCAGCACTCTACCAAGGTGCTGAACTGGATACACAGACCCAGCAGCAGGTGTCTGCAGCTCCCCCTCCAGAATGGCATAACTTACCATGAATACGTAGGTGTCTGCCCACAATACCGGACATAGCTGCAGTCACCCTTGTCCCCCAAGACAGCACTGTGAGCAAGAATGTCCACCTGGCACTACATGGAGACAAACAACATCACTGTGTATAACAGTACACATGTCTGAATATCTCTGCTAACAGTGATACTATGTGGCTGAAGCAGCACAGACACAATCACCTACAGTACACACTATCCCCTGAACAGTTTATCCCCGTATTGCTAAATGATCGACAGATACCCAGCAGAAACACTTTGCTACCTGTAGGTGTACAACACAAAGGTCTGTACTGGAGTACAGACTACCTAGTATAGATCCACACATTCTATACAAAAGGGCATACTGGGCATGCTCACACATGTAATCAAAAGAAGCCCATGTCTGCAAACAACAGTGGGCCAGACATATCTGTCAGTCGCAGATGTTAGTGCAGACACTCCTCAGCATGCACCACCCGTGCTTTGTACACACAGTGGATAGGAATACATGCATATATCCAAGGACAATACACTATAATAAGCCAAATGTACATGTACATAGATGTGTGGGAGAGAGTAACTGTGACAAGGAGCCAACCATTATGAGGCTTGTCTAACCCAGCACACAGCCAAATGACTACAACCACATGATGCTCAAATGTCACTCACTGTAGACATTAGCCACCGGTATCTGTCAGCATTATGTACTGTGTGGTGCAAGTGCTAGCTGTGCAACATGACTGTACAAGGAAGTAGTCATCTAGCAGCTGTATACACGTACCTGTGGAATATAACCCTGCATGTGCCCACATGTGGTGTGTCAACCTCTAGATGAATGGGTTATGGCCCATGCACGCACACTGCCCTCCCCATAGCCCTACTATGACAAACATGCTGAGGTAATTCACTTTGAAATACACCCCTGGGAAAAGTGTAGCCACGTAATCTCTGTAGCGTGTCCTGTAACTGTGCACTGCTGTAGTGTGATAAAGTAGCTAGGTAGGTGTTATAACCCCAGATGTGGCAAGTGTGTGTGTGTGTGTGTGTGTGTGTGTGTGTGTGTGTGTGTGTGTGTGTGTGTGTGTGTGTGTGTGTGTGCATCCATCTGTCACTGTCTGTGTAGAGAACAATGCATTTTAGTGCAGCCACACGAATTACAATTATTATACTCGACTTTGGCAAGGCTGCTGATGTCACCCACCTAGGAATACACCTCCGGAAAGGTAGTAGCCCAGTAATCACCATAGCATGTCTTGTAACTGCGTAACGCTCGAGTGTGATTTAGAACTGTGGCAGGCTTCCATGGCAGTTCTGGATGTTCTGTGTGTGTCCATGTCTGCATACGGAGCAATGCATTATAGGTTAGTCACACGCAGTACATTTCACATAGCCCACTTTAGCAATCCAGCTGATGTAATTCTTTGTGAAATACAGCTTTGGGGAAGGAGTACCCTAGTAATCCTCGTGGTGTGTCCTCTAACAGCTCCATGCTGTAGTGTGGTATAGACCTATGTCAGGGGTTCTATACCCACCCATGTCAGTCATGGATGTTTTGTGTGTGTCCCTCTCTCTCTGTAGGGAGCAATACATTTTAGGGTAGTCACCCGCAGTACATTTCAAATGGCCTACTTTGACAATCCTGCTGATGTCTTTCATTGTGGTATACACCCTTGGGGAAGGAGTACGTCAGTGATGTGCATGGCACGTATTATAACTGCATAGTGCTGAGGTGTTGTAAACTAGTTAGGTAGGGAGTTCTACTCCCAGATATGATAGGTGTTTGTGTGCGTTTGTATCTCGTATCCTGTGTAGAGATGGTTGTGAGTGTGTGACACCTGTGGCCAATGTGGAGCGAGATTTGCATAAGTCTTATATGGTGGCCCTACTATATAGCACAATGTCCACCATACAGTGATAACAGATGTGAAATAGCTGAGAGACTGGGGTGCAAAGCCATACCCATACATGTGACATCAAGGCCAGGGAATCATATTTAACAACCCCAGTATTACCCAGAGCACACTCTCAACACGTCTCCTATGCACACACATGCCTAGACAACAGCCAATATGTGGGTAGTACACTGCGTTTTGGCCACTGATAGTAACCATGGAGTGATAGCAGTGGGCTACAGAGGACATGTCCCCTGTTCATCTGTCCAATATGCACGTACATGCTGGCAGTGCACCTCCCCCATGTTCCCCAATGGATACTTGCACCACCTATGGTGCCATCACATGTGTCCCACAACAGACATACCATGCCTGACAGCATGCCCTGTATGGACAATTGCCACTGACACCAGGGAATGCTGTCAGCATGCCATCAATGTAGGGGCAGGTAAACCTGCTGCCTATTACCGGTCCCAGCCACAGGGGGCAAGACTGGCATATATGATGGTAATCTGTGTGCATAACATGGGCCAGACACCCCAGGTACAGATCCATATGTCACTGTACATGCATGTGGGAGATGTGCACATCCCAGACACCGTCCATGTCATGGGGTAAGGGACACATACATGGCAAGTAATGCACAGCACTGGCCACACACAATAGTCACTCAGGTGATTGGATGGGAGATACAATACCCACCTGTGTGGGCAAGAGTGGAAACTACAGCCCTGAGACACAATGCAGACTATTGTCATGTGACCTGATGCCAAGGTATACCCATCGCCTACCCTTGTATAGCCTGCTGCCACAGTCGACCACCACACACCTGTGTAGACATTCACCCATGCATGTCAGTACTGGCACCCTGTGTATTTGTCTGTGTGTTGTATGGTGTGTATGTTCACAGCCACACTCACTACAACCCCCATGCACATACAGAAGCATGCTGTCAGATGTCAGACACCTCCTCATAACCTTTGCCCATACCACCTCCGTATGACCCATGTGGTGCATGTGGTACTTGCACAGTGATGTACTGTGGCAATCCCGCTGCTGATGTGCTGTACCCCAGGCCTTGCCAAGTGTGTTGATGTGTGCATGTCCCTGTGAGAGTGTGGCTGTGCTGACGCTGGCACCTGTTCATGCTGGCAGGCACGTGTACATCACCTACCACATAGCTACCATATCCCTGTTGCAGATGTGACGCACCATCACAGATATGTTCTGAGGGCTCCATAACAGGTAACCTCTGTGGTGCATCCAATACCTGCATCAAACTGTGCATGCAGCACATAGATAACAGGGGTTTGATACCCTGTGCTGATAGGTGTGTGATACAAACAAGCTGCAGTTTTACTCCACCACCCTTCCCTGGCATGTCTTCACCTCTGTTTGCCTCTCCCACTCCCCCTCTGGTGGATGTGGAGAATTACACCAGCTTTTCTTAGGCAGCAGCATGTGTATTTTAAGTGATGCTCATGATCAGCTGATGGCCTCTGCATGAATCACAGCCTTCCCCTAGCTGATTGCATGTGAAACAGCTGTGGTAACAGTCCCATAGCTAATTTCATGGAAACGCACTCCAATATCTAGAAACATCATGTTGGTGTTGGCCATTGTCATTCACTGTGAGCAGGAACTAAATCTATTGGTTGGCAGCCAGCATCTGTGATGGAGTGGGGATTTACCTTCAACAACATACACTGTGGAAAAAGGAGAACACACAGGAGAGGGATATGCCTGACCCACCTACAGACTGTAAGGGCTGCTATACTGCATGTGGTGTACTGTTGATTTAACATTGTGCATGTGGATATGTCTTTCCTACATGTCTCCATACCTGCCATGTCAGTTCCATGTTTATGTGGAATCCCCATCTGCAGGGTCATCTGCAGACAGGGCAGTGTGTTGTGCTGTTGGTGCCATGTGTTACCTATGGAGCATCTATCTGTGGACTGCAGATGGTAGTGTGAGGATTGCAGTCTGTAGATGGTGAAAGCTGTGGCAGTTACTGGCGTCTTATCCCTCATAGGACATATGTTGCCACAAACCCTGTTACAACAGTAAATGTATGAGGTTATAACAGCAACATGTCATTAGTGGCCTTGTGTGTGTGCTTCCAGCCACAACTCTGCCAAGCTCTGTACATATGTCATGCATGATGTGGTGCATATTTGCTGTACACCATAATTAGTGTCATCATATCCATTAACATGCCAGTAAGATATCAGACCACCTCACATATTATGTACAGTAGAGGTTATGTTTGTTGACATAACCTGGACATTCTGTAGATGTTTGTACAGTCCTACTTGTGTGTGGACATCAGTGTTACAGACAGCAGGTAGCAATAACTTCTACAGGAGAACCGACATACTCATGGCAGCTACATATGTGTAGGAGGTTCAGGAACTACAGACAGAGTGTGAGTAAAGCCTTGTTATTCTTTGTATAGTACTGGTGTTACAGGGTGTGTGTGTGTGTGTGTACATGCTGCTTTTCCTTGAAATGCCGTCTGCCTGCATAGCCATCAACTGTAGGCCTATCCTCTTGGTGGCCAGAGATGTGCCTAACATGTGTTGTCTGTCCACCACACAGGTCCTGTGTCTGATATTCCACTGGCAGTGTGTGTGTGGAGTGCTATCAATACATGACCTACATATCAAGCTTTGCACATATGCCATGCTGTGAGGGGGTGTTCCGTAGTGGGCTGTGAGTATATCACACTGCCATTGCTGCCATCAGTCTACATCTGTTGTATTCCCCCGGGCTGGCGCCATATATGTGTGGGCGTTGCCTACACAATACATGCATGCTGTTATGCACTCCAAAGGCCAGTGTATGTAACAGTGGTATATGGGCATGTATTATTGAGTCTGGGGGGTAGCACCATAAATGACCTTGGCTGTTAAATATGTGGGGTTCCCAAACGAACCCGAAAAAAGTTCTAGTGAAGCAGTCACGATCCAAATATTTTTATTATTTCACATAAAAAACAGCAAGTTAAGCGCTTTCATCTACTCAGTCGTAGACTTCATCAGAACATTTAATTAGTTTGAAACACTTGTATTTATACCAGAAAAACCGCCAAAAATCACAATTAATCAATTAAAAATTATTATTACCTTAAAGTCACAGTTGTTTTATCTAATGCTTGCATCACTTCCTTGAGCATATTCATGTTCCAATATACATATAATAATGTTAATAATTATATTATTATTAATTTCTATTTTAAAATATCCAACATTACATTATTTATTAACACATATCTAATTACATATATTTAAAAACTGCTGTCTATATTATTAAAAAATTCTCCTATAAAAATTTGTGCAAAATTCATGCTTCTATTCGATATCTTCCTATTACTTAATAAGTGTAAAAATTTATATAACACTTTTGTTGCATATGTATGCACTACTTCTTATTGCTTATAACAGTAACTATATAGCATCAATATGCTCTATACTGAATAAATATAATACTTAACTATCTATAAAACATAACACATAAAACATACAATACACTAAATAATACACTAAATAAGACCTAATCTCTTATAAGGGGCTTAGTGGGTATACAATCATTCAGGCCTGGAGGTACCGTTGCATTTAACCTTATTTGCCATCTAGTTTCCTTTTCTGAGACTTGTGCCTTAATGTCTCCACCCCTAGGATTCTGCTTAATTACTTCCAAAATACCAAACTTAAAACCTATACAATCCGGGCTATTGTTTAAATGTCTAAACAAAGCATTGTTATTGTCCTTCTTTCTTATGCAGTACAAATGGTCATAAATTCTCTCCTTTAATCTCCTGTCAGTTTTACCCACATAGAACTGTTGACAGGAGGAACATATTGCCAGATATATCAAATGCTGTGTTTGACAGTTTCCTTTACTAAACCTAATCTTACTTCTTAGAATATTACTAAGTACTACACTGTCCTTGTCTATGATGTTACTACACTGGTTGCAATGTCCACATTTAGTGGTCCCTTGTTTGTCCATATGCATATATGTATTATTCCTATGAGATCTCACTTCAAATATTCTCTTAATATTGTTATCAGTTTTATATACAAACAAAGGCTTTGTCCCCAGTCGTTCATTAATGTTATCATCACTAGTAATAATATTCCAATTCCTGTCAATAATCTGTTTAAATGCACCAGCCTGTTTGCCAAATTTAACAATACATGCCCTTTGGTAGTTTTGACCATTTGGTACTTCCTGCTTGGGCGCTGGTCCTATTCCCAAAACCGTGTATATTTCTTTCCCACTCTTTAATAATATAATTGGTGACATCATGTACTAAAGTTTCAGGATACCCTCTGTCCAAGAATAATTTTTTCAGAAAATTAATTTCTTCAAGAAAATCATCCTTTACTGTAGTCATCCTAGCCACTCTGATGGATTGTCCTTTAATTATGCTTTTCTTCTGTGCATACGGGTGGTTACTGCTATAATTAAGATAACTATTACAAAATGTTTCCTTTCTAAATATTTTGGACTGGAATTGTTTTCCATCTGAAAATATATATGAATCCAAGAAATTAATACCCTTGTAGTCAAAATTGTGTGTAAATCTTAAATAATTTGTTGTACTATTTATATAGTCTACAAATTGAATAAATTCATCATTCTTGCCATTCCATAGAATAAAAATATCATCCAGATATCGGACATATAATGTCATATATTTATACCAGGGCGAGTTCAACACAAACTCACTTTCCCAATCTAATAATACAAGATTGGCATAAATGGGGGCACAAGCCGCCCCCATTGCCACTCCATTGTTCTGCTTATAGTATTCCCCATCAAAATATATAAAATTATTGTCCAAGACTATGTTAATAAATTCATCGATGAGTTCTTTTTTATCTTCACCCATCCTGCTCTAAAGGTTAACACTCTTCATGAATCTATTTATTCCATCCTCTTTGGGGATACATGAAAATAAGTCCTTAATGTCTACTGTGGCAAAGATGAGTTCTGAATTCCATAAATTTTGTGTAAATTTACCTAGGAACTCCCAAGAGTCCTTGATAATATGGTTAATATTCGTATATATACTCTTTAACCATTGGTCAATAACCTTCCCATATGGGAAGGTTTTGCTGTAGGTACCTGCAATTATTGGCCTGAGTGGTGGATTAGCTAGATCTTTATGTACTTTGGGTATGCCATTAATAGTGGCCAACAGGGGGTATTGTACCTTCAAAAAGTCATACAGTGTCTGATCTATTCTTTCATCCAATAAGTACTCTTCTAAATACAAATCTATACGTCTGTATGAAATATTAACCTGATTCAAGGACCTCTCATATTGTTCTGCATTATTCAAAATTTCAAATATTTTTTCATTGTATGTAGATGTTTCCATTAATACAATTCCACCACCTTTATCAGGTATTAAAATCTTAATATTTGCTGCGTGCAGCTGCTCCAATATTTTATCAAGCATATTTCTCCAATGACATGAATTTCCTTCTTTGAAACTCTTATTCTTAAGCTGATATACTTGCTTACTTACAACTTTCTCAAATGTTGCTATAGTGCTGTGCATTGGGGGAATAAATTTACTTTTTTTCTTTAAAGCTGTAGGGACTACATCTGCTCTAATCTTTTCCTGAAAGAATAGGCCCAAGTTAAGCTTCCTAGTATACAACTTCAATTCCACTAATGCATCCACAAAGTCAAATTGTCCCTGTGGTATGAATTTCATACCCTTGGAAAATACTAGGAAATGTTCCTTACTTATAATGGTGGAAGTATAGTTATATATCTTAAAGTCATTCCAAATATTAACTATACCTTGTCTTTGTATCCCTTCAGCTTCCATATTATTTTCTATTGTTCTATTTCCTATCTCCTCCAGTGATTGTTCCCCCTGTAATTCCTTTGATTCCCTTCGCTTCTGTAATTCCCCCTGTTTCCAAGATCTTCCTCTAAAAAATCATTGCCATAACCCCTCTCCTCAAATGTGACTGGCCTCCCAGTGTTTACTTTATTCTTCTTTATATATTCATTTTCACTTCTAAAATTCCATCTATATGCCTTAAAATTGGCGTACTGGTCAGTATCCCGTATAAATTTCTTGCATTTCCTATCAAATATTCTTTTACTACTATTTTCTGCATATCTATACTGTTTATTATACAATTGTTCCCATTGAGGAAATATTAAATCATGTGTAATTTCAATGTTCATTTTTTCTACATCCTGCAGTAATTTGCTAATCTTATTGTCATTGCACATAATTATAAACTCCATGAACTGCATGCCAAAGCTATCGAACATTTTGTTGCACACCTGGATATTTTCATCATTCATCTCAACACCTATGGGCTGTTTAAAAAACCGTAAGCCCATAGGTACAATATTACTACTTATACATTTGCGCAAATAAGAATTATCAACCTGTAACGCCTTAATTTGCGTAAGCTTTTTGCCAAAAGTATAAATTGTATCTTTTAAACTAGGGCTGGACTCACGTGGTGTTCCATCCCTTACATTTTGATTGTTCAATGTCCCAAACTCAAATGTAGTCTTTAAAAAATTGTCAATGTTATTATATTGTGATATGCCCGCTAAATTGGCTTCCTTACTTTGTTTTTGAGTGTCCCTGGAGTCCTGTTGTTGTTTGGACCCCTGCATTCTACCAGCAACTGTAGAATAAGTCCTGTTTGGCGGTTTCCTTTTCGGTTTTGCGCCCGAAAATAGAAAAGAAACAGGAAAAGATTAGAGCAGATGTAGTCCCTACAGCTTTAAAGAAAAAAAGTAAATTTATTCCCCCAATGCACAACACTATAGCAACATTTGAGAAAGTTGTAAGTAAGCAAGTATATCAGCTTAAGAATAAGAGTTTCAAAGAAGGAAATTCATGTCATTGGAGAAATATGCTTGATAAAATATTGGAGCAGCTGCACGCAGCAAATATTAAGATCTTAATACCTGATAAAGGTGGTGGAATTGTATTAATGGAAACATCTACATACAATGAAAAAATATTTGAAATTTTGAATAATGCAGAACAATATGAGAGGTCGTCCTTGAATCAGGTTAATATTTCATACAGACGTATAGATTTGTATTTAGAAGAGTACTTATTGGATGAAAGAATAGATCAGACACTGTATGACTTTTTGAAGGTACAATACCCCCTGTTGGCCACTATTAATGGCATACCCAAAGTACATAAAGATCTAGCTAATCCACCACTCAGGCCAATAATTGCAGGTACCTACAGCAAAACCTTCCCATATGGGAAGGTTATTGACCAATGGTTAAAGAATATATATACGAATATTAACCATATTATCAAGGACTCTTGGGAGTTCCTAGGTAAATTTACACAAACTTTATGGAATTCAGAACTCATCTTTGCCACAGTAGACATTAAGGACTTATTTTCATGTATCCCCAAAGAGGATGGAATAAATAGATTCATGAAGAGTGTTAACCTTTATAGCAGGATGGGTGAAGATAAAAAAGAACTCATCAATGAATTTATTAACATAGTCTTGGACAATAATTTTATATATTTTGATGGGGAATACTATAAGCAGAACAATGGAGTGGCAATGGGGGCGGCTTGTGCCCCCATTTATGCCAATCTTGTATTATTAGATTGGGAAAGTGAGTTTGTGTTGAACTCGCCCTGGTATAAATATATGACATTATATGTCCGATATCTGGATGATATTTTTATTCTATGGAATGGCAAGAATGATGAATTTATTCAATTTGTAGACTATATAAATAGTACAACAAATTATTTAAGATTTACACACAATTTTGACTACAAGGGTATTAATTTCTTGGATTCATATATATTTTCAGATGGAAAACAATTCCAGTCCAAAATATTTAGAAAGGAAACATTTTGTAATAGTTATCTTAATTATAGCAGTAACCACCCGTATGCACAGAAGAAAAGCATAATTAAAGGACAATCCATCAGAGTGGCTAGGATGACTACAGTAAAGGATGATTTTCTTGAAGAAATGAATTTTCTGAAAAAATTATTCTTGGACAGAGGGTATCCTGAAACTTTAGTACATGATGTCACCAATTATATTATTAAAGAGTGGGGAAAGAAATATACACCGGTTTTGGGAATAGGACCAGCGCCCAAGCAGGAAGTACCAAATGGTCAAAACTACCAAAGGGCATGTATTGTTAAATTTGGCAAACAGGCTGGTGCATTTAAACAGATTATTGACAGGAATTGGAATATTATTACTAGTGATGATAACATTAATGAACGACTGGGGACAAAGCCTTTGTTTGTATATAAAACTGATAACAATATTAAGAGAATATTTGAAGTGAGATCTCATAGGAATAATACATATATGCATATGGACAAACAAGGGACCACTAAATGTGGACATTGCAACCAGTGTAGTAACATCATAGACAAGGACAGTGTAGTACTTAGTAATATTCTAAGAAGTAAGATTAGGTTTAGTAAAGGAAACTGTCAAACACAGCATTTGATATATCTGGCAATATGTTCCTCCTGTCAACAGTTCTATGTGGGTAAAACTGACAGGAGATTAAAGGAGAGAATTTATGACCATTTGTACTGCATAAGAAAGAAGGACAATAACAATGCTTTGTTTAGACATTTAAACAATAGTCCGGATTGTATAGGTTTTAAGTTTGGTATTTTGGAAGTAATTAAGCAGAATCCTAGGGGTGGAGACATTAAGGCACAAGTCTCAGAAAAGGAAACTAGATGGCAAATAAGGTTAAATGCAACGGTACCTCCAGGCCTGAATGATTGTATACCCACTAAGCCCCTTATAAGAGATTAGGTCTTATTCAGTGTATTATTTAGTGTATTGTATGTTTTATGTGTTATGTTTTATAGATAGTTAAGTATTATATTTATTCAGTATAGAGCATATTGATGCTATATAGTTACTGTTATATGCAATAAGAAGTAGTGCATATATATGCAACAAAAGTGTTATATAAATTTTTACACTTATTAAGTAATAGGAAGATATCAAATAGAAGTATGAATTTTGCACAAGTTTTTTATAGGAAAATTTTTTAATAATATAGACAGCAGTTTTTAAATATATGTAATTAGATATGTGTCAATAAATAATGTAATGTTGGATATTTTAAAATAGAAATTAATAATAATATAATTATTAACATTATTATATGTATATTGGAATATGAATATGCTCAAGGAAGTGATGCAAGCATTAGACAAAACAACTGTGACTTTAAGGTAATAATAATTTTTAATTGATTAATTGTAATTTTTGGCGGTTTTTCTGGTATAAATACAAGTGTTTCAAACTAATTAAATGTTCTGATGAAGTCTACGACTGAGTAGATGAAAGCGCTTAACTTGCTGTTTTTTATGTGAAATAATAAAAATATTTGGATCGTGACTGCTTCACTAGAACTTTTTTCGGGTTCGTTTGGGATACTGCTTTTGTGGAGAGTTCTAGTGTCATCTTGTTATTTTGCTGAAATATGTGGGGTTATCAGGGATGAGCTGCCATAAGGTATCTGGATGTAAAGTGCCATAGACTTCACCTATATGAACATCACGTACATATATTCGGTTACTGCAATCCTACTGCCACCCGTCAGATGGACTGTTCTGTTTGTCAGTGTGCATGTGATGGTGTCAGTTATGCCTTGTTATGTCATAGTTACAACTCATGTGGTCACATAATGTCCTTACCTCCCACTGCTGTTGTACAGAGTGTAGATAGCGGCTGCTGAACTATACACCTGCCTCACACACAGTTGATTGTTTGGTATCCCCTAGCCCAGTCAGGCCTCACTACTGTACAAATCTAAGGACTTGGCCTGGACATCAACGGTTGTGAACCTTACCTGACTACTGCATTAGTATAACTGTTTCACTGTTACATTCCCTGGTTTATATGGATGTCACTATCTGAACAGCTATATGACATGGCATGTAGAACTGTTATGGTACACCATGAAAGGTATTCCATTTCTGCAGACCTGTGTGTGGAGTTTTCCCAATGACCTCTCTGTGGGTATATGTTGCAGGCAACGGTCATCATTTGTATGGGTGGCCCATACAGTGTCTGGTTGTTCAGGGGTTAGCTGTAGGCATAGTGGCTGTTCCATATTGTGTGCACAAACTACATATGTATCCTACTGTACATATATCTGCATATGTATGTGTAGCCACATGTATATCCATATATATGTATATATATATATATATATATATATATATATATATATATATATATATGTACATATGTACATATGTACATATGTATGTATGTATCTGCCTTTCTGTGTCTTTGTATCTGTATCCTGGGGGTGTTGCTGGCTATCACAGTTTACATTACCTATGGGAGGCAGACTGTACTGCATGATATGTCAACAATACCAGCCTGACATCATACAGGTGGGATGTTGTACTCTTAACTTCATGTGCCCATGTCATGTCAGGTCCTGGTTACGGGATCTGCAACACTTGGTAGTGTATTGCGGGGCAGATGTGTTTGGCTGTGGGAGGGGATGCCTACTTGTACATAACGTATAGTGTGTGAGGCCTCTCACCCCCAGTAATGGTGCATGTGAACATATGTGTGTTTGTTAATCTGTCATTGCTCTCTACAGTTGTATGGCCATATGTACCAATATATATATATATATATATATATATATATATATATATATATATATATATATATATCTGCTGACATATATGTAACTATGTCCGTATATACCTACATAGCTGTATATCTGCATACACATATGTAACGTGCTGTGTATATGTAGACATATAGGTGTAGACACTTATATGTGTCGATGTAGCCATCACCATGTATATATGTCCATATATAGTGATATATATGTATATAGTGTTAGAAAGCTATATATATATATATATATATATATATATATATATATATATATATATACATATACAGATATGTTGTAGCAGTGTAGATAGTAATATATTTACACACAGATACATCTAGATGATGGTATACATTCTCTGTACAGTTGCATGACTGGACTGGTTGATATGTTTCGGTTATTGCCCTGACTTTCTACAGTTGTAGTGGCCTACTGTTAGACTTTTGTAGCTGTGTTGCAGAGGGTCCTGGGGTCAAGAACTGCATGTGCTGGATATTGCATTGCACAACATATCTGTTATGGCTGTGGTGGGGGGGACATAGCAGTCATCACCAGGTTTCCCTCATGTGAGCCCCCACACCCATCAACCATGCATTAGGTCAGTTATTTTGTGGTGGGGGGTCTGGTTGTTATTCCTATCTGATGCTGCAATTCACATATCTATCTGTATATCTATATGTATATCTATATTTATATCTAAATATATGTGGACATATATATCCACCCACCTACATACCATTGATGTGATATGATGTATGTGTGAGTCAGACATTTATATGTACCTGTGTATCTCTCCACATATACAGATCTATGACTGTCCATATGTCCATGCATGAATGGCTCACAATATTGGCCTGCCTCAATTCGTCTGGCCAATTGATGTGGATGATGTCAGGCATGTGGTCAGTCAGGAATGCCGATACATTACAGTTGCAGACATCATGTTGTTCAGATTATGTGTATTACAACAGATCACTGTTTTACATATATATAAACAATATTTCACATGTGTCCAGATATGTACCCAACTTTTGTCACACTGTGTCCACAATGTTTGCAGTAAGAGGTTGAGTGTTGTGCTATTAGTACAATTCCCCTTATGCAGAATGACTGCGCTGCAAGATATATCTGGGTATACATGGGATGTCTGTATATCCGACATGGTGTAGTGTTAATAAACTATGATTGTGGTATGCAGGGTCCTGGGTTCAGGCCGTGCAGTGGCTGTCAATTATGTTGCAGGGTTGAACAAGGGCGGTGGGATGCAGGATGATTAAGGCACTTGTAAGAAGTCATGAGTGTGTTTGTGTGACAGTATGCATCACCAACTGCAGGTAACAGCCAGTTACACCAGGTTAGCCTCGGCATTGCTTACTTTGTGTATGCAGTGCTCACCATCATGCAAACACAGACCTCCGGTTACATATGCCTACAGATAGTTTGCGTCAGATTGGCTGAGCCTGGAAATGTAAGCATGCGTGCTAGTGCTGACATATGCTTACAACAGCTTATTGCTGCTTAACCTAACTACTGCTCTATGCATTATGATACCGACACCTCACATGTGAATTTCCTGCAGTACTCCTGTTTATATATATATATATATATATATATATATATATATATATATATATACATACATACATATATATGTGTTATTTCGTGGGTGGCCACAGTATTCCAGTTCATGTATATATGTGATTCTGTGAGTTATGCAACATACATATTACCCATAATGTGGTTTGCCATGGGAAATGGTATGTTCCAGTACCTTCCCTGTGTCCCCCATCCTTTCTCGCTGACATCCGCAGGTCGGTCCCATTAGAACAGGTTCATCCAACCATGGCAGTCCTCGGTCCATAATGTTGTACCCATCATTCCCTCCTCCCCCATTTCCCCCTCCACATCAGTCATCCTTCCTACAGGTTCCAGCCTAATCAAGCCACACCACTACATATTGCCCCCTCTCCACTTCTCGGGACCATTCACATATGTTGTCTCAACCCATGGATCTTCAGGCTTCCCACACATGTAGTCCATGTACATACATCACCATCTTTGCTTACTTTTTAGGCATGGTATGTTACCCCGGGGACTCTTTTTGGCAGACATTTGGGGTCATTCCGCCAGGGACGAACATGCATTTGTTTAAGAGTAGACTTTGCAGGGTGATCCTGCCAGTAATCTGGGAGCCAGTGCTGTGCTACGCTTAGTGGTGCATATTATTAGATTTGCACGATAATCGTCTTTTAGCATTGATTTCCCCTTCGCCACTTATTATATATGTGTCATGTATCCTTGACACATGTGTACATACACTGTCTGGGGTCCTGGGAACTTCTACACTTTATTACATTAACACCTCACATCTGGACTTACTGCTGTGCTCCAGTTCACATATGTATGTTCTGTAGTCAGTTATGGCACATATGACTGCATACAGATGCCTTTCACAGGTTCAGTTTGGTTATACTATGGTGGGGACATGTTTACTACTGCCCCATTCTTCTGTAAGTCTGTCATGGCTTGGTGGATAGCTACTGGGACTATGGTGTTTGGCATCCTGGGTTCGTGACCTGCATGGCTGTTTAATTTGTTGCCGGGCTGTCAAAAGCCTGTTGGTTACAGAGTGATTAAGGCACTCTAAAGCAGTCATATGGCCGTATGTCCGCTTACTAGTGCGTACATAAGCCTACTATCTCCTATTTGTGCTTACACCTGCTTACTAGTGTCTTATTCCGTCTAACACAGATATGTCACATGTGCATTTTCTGCGGTACTCCAGTTAATATATATCAGCTATTTAGTGGGCTTTGCAACAAAATTATTGGTTATAACATGCTTTGCCATGTAAAATAGACTGTGCTACAGTAGGACCAGAACTGGGAATGCCTGCTTATTGGTCGGGTGCTCTACCCACTAAACTATTACTGTTCTGCTTCATTTGCATATTTCTAACATATTGTACTACCCATGTTTCCTTCCCCCGGCCCCCAAGCTTACTATACACAGTATCCATCCATTCTCCAGTTGCTAGCCCAGCCATACCTGCACGTGTCAGTAGTCCTCCATTATACTATCTTGACCCAAGCTTCTGTAGGCTCTTCATTCGTTCAGTCCATGTATGTTTGAGCCTTCCCTTGATCCTCCTCCGATACTGGTGGGAATATCTATGTGACCCACAAAGCTTGGTTCGTCCTGCCAGGAAAGGACCTGTTGTTGTGTCACGAGTAGACTTTGCTGGTCTACACTGTTTCTACCACTGGTAGCATCCTTCCAAGGGTTTGAGAAGCAGCAGTTTGCTCACACTCCAGGCCAGCCTCATCTCCCAGTTCCGTGGATCCAACGTCCCAGGTGTGACATTCTGTGCGTGAAGCACACCCACATACCCCCACAGCGTGCACCATTTTTAACTCCTCTCTTCAGTATTGTGGAAGACTACTGTTCTCACAGTATGTGTGAACAGGCACTGTTCATTGATGCACATAGACTGCTCAGAATGCTGTGATTGAGCAATGTACACATATTTGCTGGTATTAATCTACATACTTACATACATTTTCTATACTGTTGAATGACTGTGCTGGATAATATGTTTGTGATAACAGCAGCTGAATGTGTATCTGCCATGTCTTTGTGGTAACTCACTTAGACTATAGTGTGCAGGGTGGGGGGGGAGGGGTGGAACCTGGGAGTGTTAATTATTTTGTTAATGGGCACAATGAGAGCTGTTTTCTACAGAGTGCCTAAGGCACTGTGGAGGAAGTGTAGGTGGGTATGTGCTGGTGTGCACAAGGCTCAGCTTTGTTGACCTCCGGTTATGGCATCTTACACGAAGTTGGCATCCACATTACTTAACCGGTGTGGGCATTGCTTACTGCTGCCAAAACAGGTGTAACCCCACTTGCTGCTGCATACCACCACACTACTTCATGTATTTAGTTCACATTTGTTGCCTGGGACAATCCGACTGGATGCTTCCCCATTGACAGCGATGGCCCGGGGAGTGGAGCTCCACAGTAAACCCCAGCTACACTTTACACATATTACTGAGGTGTACACATTCATAGAGATTAACAGACTTACCATAGCTACGTACCACATCCTTCATGCTTAGTTCACATTAACATGTCAGTATTATACATGCTTAGGTCAGGTTTACATGTGAGGTATGACTGTTGACAAAGGTCAGTTTAAGGTGAAGTGAGATTCCAGTACAATAGTTTTGGATAGGTTACATTCAGGTATTTGGGTTAGGTTTAGTTATTCCATACCTGTGTGGTAGAGTAGAAGAGAATAGTGAAGGGGTAGGTAGGTAGGTAGAGGGGGAGACATTGTAACTGTATAGTAGGCCATTGGAATGATTGTTAGGGGAGCAATAGGGAAGGTTTGCAGGATGTTGGGATTTGTATACGAGGCAGGACAGAATGTGTCAGTTTCACTAGTTGGTGTAGGGGTATAGAGTGTTAGTTCAGGGTGTGGACTTCACCAGGTGGTGAGCATGTGCTGATCCAAGTGTGCTTGAGGTGTTCCTTCATGTGTTGTTTACATGTGTCCTGTGGGACAGCTGAGGTAATACACATGGGTAGGGGTTCCAGAGTCTGCCAATATAGTTGGGGAAGAAGGTGTCACCTACTTGCGACTGAAAATTAATAGTAATGAAACAGGGGTCGATATATAAGTGGTGTTAATGGGGCACACAGAGGGGCTGATAGTAGGGGAAATGCACAGGGATGTGCAGGAAGGCTGATGGGAAGGTCCACAGCTGGCCATTTCTTCTACAGCAGCAGCTGTGTATATACACTGCATCTGGGAGTAGGTTTTGGCAATCACACCACTGGGTGGGGGTGAGGACAACAATAATACCTTGTGATGCCAATCAGTTTGGCTTACATGCCTACAGTGAGGTGTTGCGACCATGTGTTCTTTGGTGTTATTTAGTTGGATTTGCAACAACACATCTGGTTATACCGTACTTTGCTGTGTAAAATAGACTGTGCTGCAGTGGGACTTGTACCGGGTTTGGCTGCTTGCTAGGCAGTGGCTCTGTCCAATGCACACTATTGCTTATATCCCTGATGTGGTCCGAATAGAACCACTCCAGCCAACACCTGCACACCTAGGCCCGTAATTGCATACCCATAGTTTCCCCCCCACACCTCCTCTACAGCACTCATCCATACTCCATACTGTATGCATATATATATATATATATATATATATATATATATAGTGCTGTATATATATCTAATGACCTAATGACATGTGGATGTATGTGTCTCTGCATATGTATATATCTATATGTGGGTATTTATATATATGTCTGTCTATGCATGCATACATTTGTACTACAGAGAGAGAGAGAGAGGTATATATCTATTTAGTTATAGGTATACACACACACACACACACACACACACACACACACGCACACACACACACACATACCTCTACATATTTAGCTACATATCCTGTAATGTTGACTGGTATTGCTGGATACTGTGTTTCATGTGCATACCAGCCAACCTTGTGTGCCACATATGCTTTGCGATACCTACAATTAAATCCATTAGTGTACACAGAGTCACACGTGTGATCTGTTGTTAGTACCAGGAATACATTTGCCCCATGCAGGACAACCCGAACAATGAGTATTCAACTTTCATCTACACCCAGAGTTACATAGGTACCAATGGCTATGTGCATGGACTACGGCGTGTGCCAGACCTAGGATACTTGGGTCGGGACAACATACGGAATGGGTGCCGAGGTGGGAGGAGTGGAGGGGGGGCAATGTGTGGTGGTGTGGTAGCTATGGGCCGGTAACTAAGGTATGGATGCTGGATGAGTGTGTGCAGTGGGTGGGGGGAAGTAGAACTGTGGGTAATGAATGTATGGGTCGGGGATGGCCTGGGTTGGATGGGCCTGTAGTGCTCGGCCTGCCTAGTAGGTGTGGGAGATGGGTATGTGATGTCAACATGTGAAACATAACAGAGGGCTAATTTAAATCCCTATTTCAATGACACACATACAATACAGTGAGCTTGGTATTATATTGCAGGGCGGACGTGTTTGGCTGGGTAGGGGGGTATGCCAATTCATACGTGACGTATATTGTTTCGGCCTCTCTAGCCCATTAGCGGTGCATGTGGACATATATGTTTCTGTTCATCTACCATTGCTATCTACAGATGCCTGGCCATATATACCTCTGTGGGTATATAAATTTGCTTACATATTTCTAACTATGTCCGTATATACCTACGGTGACATATATCTGTATACATATATGTAACTTGCTGTGTATATGTGGACATACAGATGTTGACATATATATGTGTAGTTGTCGGCATTTGCATGTATATCTGTTCATATATTTGTATATATATATATATATATATATATATATATATATATATATATATATATATATATATATATATATATATATATATATATATATATATATATATATATATATATATATATATATATATATATGGGCCTACTTCATAAGATCGACAGACCATTTGATCGACATTCATTTGGTCGACAGCTCATTTGGTTGACAACCAGTATTCAAGGCACTTAACAATGTTGTGCGACCCTGGAGTTGATATATATAGTTGGGGAGCACAGCCACCCACAGTGGGGGGGTGTGGGGGCGAAGCCCCCCACCTATTACTATTTAAAACATGAAAATACAACAAAAACTACACATTTTAAACCCCCCTAACTATATATATCAGCTCCAGGGTCGCACAACATTGGGGAGGGGGGCAAATCCCCGGTTTGTGCCTTGAATACTGGTTGTCAACCAAATGAGCTGTCGACCAAATGAATGTCAATCAAATGGTGTGTCAGTCTTATGAAGTAGACCCATATATATATATATATATATATATATATATATATATATATATATATATATATACACACACACATATATGTGACTACATCTACAGATATGTTGTATCCATTTAGATAGTAATATATTTGCACACACATGTCCATCTAGCTGTAGGTATACATTCTCCGTACTGTTGCATGACTGGGCTGGGTAGTTATGTTTCTGACTACATACAATTTATGCATATCTGGCATGGCTTAGTGGTAAATCATTTTGTTTATGGTGTGCATGGTCCTGGGTTCTGAATTTGCAGAAGTTGTTTGTTTTGTTGCTGGGCAGAACACCAAACATTGGATACGGTGTGCTTAAGGCAATTTAAAGCAGGTTGTAAGCGGGTTTATCCAGAAGTAAGCAGTAATAACTTCTGGTCACAGTGTCTTCCACCCAGTTAGCTTCTTTGCTTAATTTGTGTCGGCAGTGCTTAATCCCATGCAAACACGCTTCCTAGTGCTTACATATGCTTATTATTGCTTATCTGTGCTTATGCTTGCTTACTGCTGCCTTATTCATTATGATACTGACTCTTCACATGTGCATTTCCTGCAATACCCATGTTCATAAAAATGTGTGTTATTTAGTGGGTTATGCATTACAAATATGGCTTATACCATGCTTTGCCATGTGAAATAGGCTATGCTGGGACTACGAACTGGGAATGCCTACTCTTTAGGTGAACGCTCTGCCCACTACACTACTGCCAGCATGCTAGTTTTGCATATTTTGTCTTTGTTATCCTCTTCAGCCTTTTAGGCTGCTTTCACTGTGGCTAAGCAATGGACACACCCATGCACATACTGTTAGCTGTACTCTGAGCTTTAGACACCAATACGGGGTTTTCTTCTTTTCATCTTTATGTCCTGTTGCTGTTGTACACATGGGGGACTGTTGGTGGGGTATGTGAACACCTATGAGTGGCATCGCTCATTTATCTCCACTTTCAGCTGTTCATCATTGCAGGGATGTGTTTATTCTGTGGGGTCTGCTCTCAGACATGCCTCCTGCACATATACACGCTCCATGTAAGCCTGGGGGCTCGGGTGGCGTACCTTCATTACTATGCATGGAATGCTGCCGTTCTCCTCCTAAGCAGTCACTTCCATGCAGGACTAGATTAGTCCTGCACAGAAGATTAGTAAATCCGGGGGTTTGTCTATTGCTTTCAGCAGCCTATTTACATTTTTTATTAACAGCATTAGTTTTACTTTTGTACTTAATAACATAGAGAATACATTACCTTATTTTATCTGTACTGCAATCATAAAGTGCCATTTTTGTAAACTATGTATGTACATAAATTGTTACTTTTTTATACAATGTATGTACTCTGGTGGAGCTTTTCTCCCCAGGCCTCTGCTGAAAAAGGGCTTTGGCTCAGTCAGACTTTCACGGTCAACAAATGTCAAATAAATAATAAAAAAGATAATAAATGAAAGGAAGGCAGGAATGTGCAGGAAGGGTATAGGCAAGACCATATCTATCCACTTCTTTAACAGTAACAATTGAGAACCTGTACAGGTTATTAGCTGAATTTAGACTGTCATCTCCAGAGAGAGGAGTGACAATAACGTAATTGTGCTGTGATGACAACTGGACCAAATTAAGTATGTCAAATGGACATGTGAAATAGAGAACTATATATGGGACATTGGGAAGGGATATAGACAAGTCTGGGACAGGCACGTTGGGAAGGTGAGGAAGCATTTGCACACAGATAAGACAAGCGACAAGGTTGGTGAAGGACACAAGAGGGGGTGAACACCTTGGCTGGGGCGCGGTGAGGAGATCATGAACCTATGGACGTCATGTTTGGTGACAGCGAGAATTGAGTCCTTACCCATTGGACTGTCATCACTGTCACCTCACTGTACCAATGGCTGCAGAGGCTGATGTCTGTGTGTTCTTGTGTTATTCAGGATGATGATGGAGAACAGTGTCTCCACTCTGCTTAGGCGTGCACCAGTTGTATGGTCCACAATCCTACGCACCAGACCTGGAAGTTCAGCTCGGGTGACAAAATCACCCTCTCTGCCTCTGCTTACAGAGGGAACCACAGACCTATTCTCTGTGGCAGAACTACATGTGGGGGTAACAGGGTAGGTGCTGCCAGGCTACAGCCCAGAAGTGATGGGCCTTGGTGCCATAGCCAGTGGAGGAAGTGCAGATAGTTCACATGGAGCTGGCCTACCCTGTCTTGCTGTAGTACTAACATAAATCTCCACTCAGGTATAATAGATAAACTATTTCAACTAGGCATCAATCTATGTGTTACCAGATGGGTAGCAAAACTGGCTCACTGATAGAACTCACCTATTCAAAATAGGGGAAGCCACCTCAAGTAGTAAACCCATAACTAGTGGTGTACCCCAGGGATTGGTCTTGGTGCCTCTGCTGTTTGGGATATACTTATCAGAGATGCAGGCCAAATGTAGTGAACTATGGCTGACCAAGTTTGCAGATGTCTGCAAGCTGAGTGCTGTCATCAATTCCCCTAGTGATATGGACATCCTCCAATAGGGTCTCACCCAAACAAATGACTGGTGCCAGAAACATGGCCTCAAACTGAATGCCAAAAAATGCATCATCGTCCCTTTTGGGGAGAGTGACGTCCCCACAAATTATCACATTGATAATAAGAACCTAAGCACGCAATCAGTCGTGAGGGACTTAGGCACTCAGATTGATATCAAACTGACTTTTGACCACCATATTGCCGCTGTTGTATGGAAACCTTTCTACACGGCCCACCTCATTAGTAAGGGTATCTCATCTGGGGACAAGGTGGTCATAACATCCCTGTATTCTTCCCTTATAAGACCCATTATTCAGTACAATGCCCCTTTCAGCATGTACCTCACAAAGCACATGCGGTAGCCGGAGAGACCACAGAGGTTCCTCACCCAGAGAATCCAGGGCCTCAAACATCTACTCTACACAGATAGGCTAAAAGCCCTGTCCCTCTACTCAGTCTCCTACAGACTCCTCAGAGGTGACCTCTGTTCGGCATACAAAGCAATCTCAGTCCCTGCTCTGATGAGACTGCTGCATATCTTCCAAAAAAGCCAAACAAACTAGGAAAAAACGAAAAAGCCAAGGAAAACGTTGTACCAGGCGGATAGCAGAATAGCAAATTAATAATCCACTCGCTGCTAGACACAATGTCAGGCGAAATAAATTCAGCAACAGTTCGTAATTGTAACGTTAGAGCTTTTATTACACGCAAGCACTTTCGGAGAGAATTCTATCTCTCCTTCTTCAGACTAAAGTGAAAACTAAAGTGAAAATTGCTGCATATCTGCAAGTCAAGCTCCACTCGAGTAACCCACATGTGTAACCTCAACCTGGTTTGTGACATCAATAGGACCTGTGTATGGGACAGATTTGTGTCCCAGAGACTCCCCCTTTTGTGGAATAGACTCCCTCTCCATGTAAATCAGAGTACCTCATTAACCCTTTTTAAGCACAACCTGGATAACTGGATGAGGAACAGAAAATATACCCCTGGGATTCCACCTGTGTCCCTGCTAGACAGTGGCATAGGGTGTTGACTTGTTGGAGCATGGGCTAAATTCTGGGCTAGGCTTGTAAGGGACTCAGGGCCAATAGCCTAGTAACTTCCTATGATCCTATGATCCTATAAATACAATTAAAATCCCATAATTAAATAAAACATAACAAAATAATGGACAGAGTAACATTAAATAAAATGTAAACATATAATAAATTAATATAAACACAATAAATAATATAAGTACAAACACAATGAAAGATAATATGAAATGAAAATGTATTTAACAAAAAGCAATAGAAAATTATACATAATAAACAAAACATGGGTAATAATAATTATGATGAAAAATATGATTATATAAATATAATAATAATAATAATAATAACACAAATAATACATAAAAACAACAAATGAAGAGAAGAGGTGTGGTGAGAGAAAAAAGAAAGAACTTTAGTAATCACACAGATAATATACAAAAGTTTCTACAAACAATTTACTATATTCTGTTGCATTTTACTTTCAACCAAAGGCTAATAAATAATTTTATTATTTTGAATAGTACCCTGTTGCTAACACAGACACACTATAGTTCAGATTATATTGCATCCAGCAATCATTCATGGGAGCATATATTGCACAATGCATGTTCCATGTACATTGATTGCATTTGACATCAGGCCATATAAGACACAGCTATACAGGTCTGCACTTTTAATGTCATCATTATGAATACATAACACCATAGTGCTCAAGCTCTTAGAGTAATAAATCTGGGCAAAGCCATAAATAATGAGGGCACCAAGGCCCAAAAATAGGGACAATTTTGAAATATTGCTCTTACAAACTTAGAAAGTTTATAGAATAACAGGTTTTGCATTAGCATGAATTTTCTGAAGCTTATGAAGTCTGAATCTCAAATGTCTGTCATTATTTTCTGACTTCAGTCCTCAAAGATTTGACAATGATTTGCCAGTAAACCACAATTTTATGAGTAACAGACCAAAAATATGAGTTGAAAATCTGGACGTTCTGCGAAAATCTGTACAATTGAATGGCATGCGTAACACTACTGTACTTTTATTGACGACAACCTAAAAACGTATTCTAAAGAGCTGTAATATTGGACTGTTGTTTTAAATAACATATTAATGCATGCATGCTTTTGTTCACAATGAACAAATGCATACTCAGTGTGATACAAGTGTTTACCACAATAAGCTGTATTTACACCTAGTGCTAAAATAGCAGTACTGTTTGTAAGCATACATACCACTTGCGTCTTGCATCCTCCTCATTCTTTCCTCATAGTTTAGCACATTCAGTGATCATTCCGCATTAGCTGTTTGAAAAACAGAACATAACATAATACCACTAAGAACACCAATAAGCAACATATGCAGTTGCTACCTCCTACAAGCAGTGCCTGTAAGTGATATTTACATATCTGTGGAGTGCCATCAGTCCTGCATTCCTCGATCCAATGGTCAAGGGTATCCCTCTTCCTAATCCTGAGGTCTCAGTAGTGATTCCTACACTGTTCGCCAGTGCAGGGGATACCAGTAACACTGGACAGATCCTGAGCCAAACTATTCCATGCATCTGATTTGTAATCTGATCCATGATAGTGCTCCTGCAACAGCTGGAGATCATAATCATTTGCTAGGAGTCCAACAAACACTTTGGACTCCTGCACACCCACCCTTTGAGACTGAAATCTCAGAACCTCTCCCTGAACACCAGCCATGTCTAATGTAGATGAAAACCAATGGACAATGACTGTTCCCATCAATTCCAGTTATAACAGATACTGAGAACACACGCTATTGGACTTTGCAACATTTCAAAATGGTACATGCTGCTTAGCATTGTGCAAACACATTGCTCATGTTTGCAAGATGGGAAACAATAAAGTGAAGTTCATTAATACAGATATTATCATATCTTTACATAACTGACAATATTACTTTGTCACCCATCATGAAAATACTTGTATAAGAAATACTATCAACTGCTATAACTCAGGGTGACTATAATGTGAAGTGGGACACTACTGAACAGAGACAGATATCTGTTGTATTAGAACCCTGTAGCTTATCCATGGTAGTCCTACACTCACAATTTTTGCCAGTAGAAGAATTAAAGAACACGTGTATACATTCAGATGTATTTGAGGAAGTTGTTCCACTGTGAATGACGAAAAGCGCTTAATAAATATCTGCTTGTGTTTTGGGAACTCCTTTGCCTGGAAGGTTTTTTTGGATTTCTGGGTTTACTTTCAACAGTTGGTTGGTTTCATTCATAAGTTCTGTCCAGTAGTCTGGGACATATAGTGTGTAAAAAGAAAAAATAGCACTGCAGCGTCAAACAAATTTATTACAAACAGTAAAGCTCTTGGATACAATCCTTCATCAGTACAACATTTCTAAATTAAAATCTCATTTAAATACAAAACTAATCAGTCACATGATATCACACACAGCCAATAAAATTTTAAAACCTATTAAACCTTAAAATCACCTTAAGCACATTTGTTTGAATTTTACAATTGGTTTAAGAGAAACCATTTTATTAATCCCCGTTGGGTGGTCAGCATTTAAATGTAATATCCACTCATATTCTTTCAATTCCAATTTATTGTTCAAACCACCACCCTTAGTATTCGTTGTAACTATATCCAACACTCTGAAAGTAAATTTATGGTCTTCACCATTTCTTTTAGGTGCTGAGCAAGAGCATTACTCAAACACCCCTTTGATTTTCAGACCTATGTTCCACAATTCTCTCCCTCAACTTCCTAGTAGACTTTCAAATATAAAAAACAGAACATACTTGGCAAGTAGCTGAATAAATAATATTAATAGTGTTACAATTTGCAAAACAATTACATATATATTTCCTACCCATAACAGAATGTATAAAGCACCTTTCTTTGTTAATAATATCACAGACTGAACAGTTAGAACACGGGACAGTTCCCTGCTTAGTAGATACAACCTGTTTATTATAAGAAAAATCTTTATGACACAGGCATTTCTTAAGACTTGAGAAATTTCTGTAAGAAAATTTGGGGGTGTTACCTATGTATTTTGTCAAGTCAGGAAGAGATTGTAAAATACATCAGTTATTATGAATGATATTCTGTACCTCTTTGCCACACCTGCTATATCTTGTAATATAATACATTGTGTTGCCATTCTTACGATGAACAGTGGAAGAATGATTAGTAGAGAAATATGGTCTTGTGGCCATTATTTCTTTCACTTATGACTTCTTAATGTATAATAGCCAGGGAGGTTTCATCATAGCCCCTGTTCTTGAATTCTTCTGTCACTTCTTGCATTTGGGTAAGGCAACTAGCATAGTTAGTGTTTAACCTGCTAATCTGATTAAACTGCCCTTTCACAATATCTTTAAGAACATGTTGAGCATGCATACTATTCCTATGAAGATACTTATTTTTATGCGATGGCTTTCTGTATACACTGGTATTTAATCCTAGATCATCAGTAGATAATTCAACATCTAGGAAATTAATCCTAGATTCTGAGGAAGTTGATTTAAATCTCAGAAAATCAGTAGTGGTGTTCAAAAAATTAACAAATTCTAATGACTCAGACTCGCTGCCCACACATGCCAAAAAAATATCAACGGATCTTCAATAAAAAGAAATCTTTGAAGCATATCTAGAGGAGCTATTAAAACTATACATATCTTCTCATTTCTTCAAAACCAAGTTAGCATAGGTATTAGCAATGGGAGTACCCATTGCTATACCAGCCACTTGGTGATAGAACTGATTATCAAAAAGAAAAACATATGTTTTCTAAAGCTAGTTGCAATAATTCACATACAGTCTCAATCTCCCTACCATTCATACCACCTTGTTCAAATAAAAGTTCCCTGATTGCACAGACATCATAGTTGTTAGGGATCACAGTAAAAAGTGAAGTTATATCTAATGTAACAAATAAACAATTAACAATGTTACAACTGGCATACCATGTACGTAACTGAATTAAAAAATCCCCTGTGTCTTTAATAAAACTTTTAACATATTTAAGATAATTACTTAAAAACTCTTGTAAATATAATGATACAGGCTCTGTGACCCATCCCCTTCCAGAGACTATAGGTCTCATTGGAGGGTTATTCAAACATTTATGTATCTTTGGAAGTCCATATAATCTCAATGTAACTGGACAAGGAATAGTAAAATAATGAAACAGGTCTAAAGATATATCATTATTAATTTGCAGTTCATAAATCACCATATTAACATTTTATACATATTTTGATATATCAGTAGCCTTGATTTCTTTAAATGCATTAATGTCCTTGAGAATGTCATTAACTGCAGAGGTGTATCTAACTCGATCCATAAGTACTATGCCTCCACCCTTATCAGCTTCTTTTATAATAACATCATGATTATTTTTTAGTTTAAGTAATGCTTGATACTCATCTATGGTTAATTTATAGGATTTGTAAAGAAAACTCCGCTCAAATACATTGCCTATCTGCTTCTCACAAATTTCATTAAAAGCAGTTATAACAAGATGACTGACTGGAATTAAGGTACTTGATTTCTTATTTTTTGTTGCCGTAGTTGAGGTCGTACCACCAAAGTTAAGGTTCAAGTTCAAATTGCAATTAAACAACTTTGTCAGTTAAAACATTCATTAAAGTATCTATTTTTGAGGGTATACATTTCATACCTCTATTGAGAACAGAGATTTCCACATCCGTGAGTGTATAGGAAGATAAATTGACCACAGAGCCAGTACATACAGTCTGTACACCATTCAATATCATTGCATTCACAATGTCAAAGGATATTAACTGGGAATAATATGACATGCAGCTGCCAACTAAGGAAAGGCAGGCTGGATATCACAAGCAAGAATTAACTGCTCTTTTGGGAGTGAGAGAGCAAAGATGTGTGCCTGCTATGGCACTAACAAGACTGTGTTGGTCTAGGTACCCTACATTTCTGGCATCCTGCATATCGTATAATGAAGTTATGGTTGTTATCTGTTATCTCTAATGCATCCCTAATAGAGATGTATAGTGATCTTGGAAGATGGTTTTAGCCTTCTAGGTGATGAGTCAGTGTGCTATGGCTTGTCTCATAGCCAATGCAAGGACTTACTGAGCATGGCTATGTCTGCCTACAACCAAACCTGCTGCTGGTTCATCCTATGTCTCATCATTGGCCTGTGGTTGTGGTGACCTTGGCATTGTTGTTAGGATGTGTTCCCCATCCCCTTGATGAGCCTGCTGCAGCTGTTTCCAATATATTAACTTGGGTAGCATAGCACATACTATGAGCATTAAGGGACATGTCAGTAGATTGTAATGGTGCCCTCAGCCTGAGCTATGTAGGCACTAGCACTCTGAGTGCAGTAGCTGAAAAACATACTGTATGGCATTACTGGTTGGACTGTGCGTCTCATTATGGTGCTTGTGTGTGTGTGTGTGTGTGTGTGTGTGTGTGTGTGTGTGTGTGTGTGTGTGTGTGTGTGTGTGTGTGTGTGTGTGTGTGTGTGCATCTTGGATGGGTTTCCTCAGTCTTGACTCCAGTGCATAGCATGCATTCACACCTAAGTGAGCCTTGGAGATATCCCCCATAGCACACATTTGGTGCAGTTGGTGCATGTGGCACATATGCAAGTTGTGCTAACTGCAAGGGTTGTCAGCACACAAGTTCCACATGGTTCCCATTACATTACACATGACTTGGCAGCTGTTCGAGCGGTAGACCTTATGGTTAATGTAGACCCTACCCTATTCTACAGGTATTCTCTTGTGTACATGACTGTGATGTATAGCACACATTACTGGAGAGTAGTGTGATATATGTTACAGCTGTAGCATACTTGTGATCCACTCCTCAGAACTTATGTCAAAATATATGTGCTCTCTGCCATATTGTAGCATAGCACGCAGGAATGTTTGGAAGATACTGGATGCTATGCCTATGAAATACCAAACATGTCCTCTGCTAGTCTGTTAATGATACCTGTGGCTAACATACTAACTTCAACACATACCTTATAGTCCACTGGGATGGGTTACTTGTGTTTGGCTCTGTATGTGACTCAAGGCTGCCAGAGGTCCCAAAGTTCCTCTACTGTGTTGCTGGCCTGCAAAGTCTTCACCCTCTCTGTCTATGGCTATTGACAGCAGCAGCAGCATTGGCTTCAGCCTGTAGCACATACAAATGTATGTAAAATGTTTCTGTGACTAACAATCTGTCAGTGCTTATGTTGTATCTATACTCCACTATTTTCTTACTGGACATAATAGAAAAGGCACGGTGGCTACACTGATGCCTTATATCTTGTTGAATAGCTCCATGGGATTGGTTGATTAGCATCCATCTCTGAAGCACAGACTAGATCAGATGTAATTAATTAGTAGTGTACACCATTATAAAAAGGCAAATGTGTAGCTAGGCAGACCAATGTGCATGAGAGTTGTATCAGAATTCAAACTCAGTTACACATTTACTTTGGAATAGTATATTTTGACAGAAGATTATTTTACTCCATCAGGTATGTATCCATTCTGTAAACTACATAATGCATATGTTGGAATGTACTTAGGAATGATGTGAAGTAAGTCAGTAAACATTTTTTATGACTGTACTCATCTGATGTCCTTGTTTTTCAGCCATTTGAGAGGTACAGAGGATGTAGAGTAGGCCGAAGGTCTAATGCTGTGTGATAATTATGCACACGTTTCCTAGATAGGTCCTCTGAGAGCACTTTTAACCCCCCCTCTAAAAAAACAATGTAGCAGGCTAAAGGAAAGATGAGTCCATGCTATGGCTAAACTATAATGGACTATTGTGTTGGGTGTGTGAGTATAAGTAAGTATCTGTTATGGCACAAACAAGGATATGTTTGTCATGCTACTCTCCTTGTTTTGTAGCCCCTGTGCTATTTGTTGACCACTGTTGAATCTTCAAATTGCAGTCAAGTGATGAACACAGAGAGCCTTCTTTTACTGCATCTGTACACAATTTGTTTCTACTTATGTGATCCTTATATGTGTTATTATTTTGTCTTTCAGTAAACAATATGCCCACTTGGCATAGGCCACCATTTTCTGAGGCAGAGAATGACCTCATAATTGAGACATTAAGGCAACATCATGTGGTTCTTATATCTAGAGGGCGGCCCGATATGTCACAAATGTGTAACCCTGTGTGACAAATTGTTCCAAAATGTCAACACAACTGGGTGACAAAATCATAGTTATGAGCAGGTGCGATGCAGAGCCATGGACATGATTCATGCTGCACAAAGGTGTGCTGTTGAAATGGTATGTGATCATCAGGTCACCGATGGTGGGCCTGCAGCAGAACAACCCCTCACCACCACCAAGGAATTTCTGGCAAACATTGTCAAACAGGAAAGCTCCCAGCAGTCCATCAGCCAGTATGTTCTGGATGTGGGTGCCACTCCTGCATCTCAGGAGAAGGTTCCAGGTAGGCTTTGTTAGATCATCAGTAGAATACTGTTGCATTCATTCTATTATAGTATATATAGTTTATGTGTGTGTGTCAGGTTGCTTTTTTGGTGGGGGTATTTAAGATAGCTGCAGTTTTAAGGTCATTTAGAGGTTTTCAGCCACATTCTTGTTAACATTGCAGTTACTGTAGATATAGATTTTTAAAAGTATTACCACCTGTTATACTGTTAAATGTGGTGCTGTTGCCATTACCTCTCCTTTTACTTTTTTTCAGGGCCATGAGGACTCCACAGATCTAGGGCTCCTGCAGTTGGTAAGCAGAATACATTTATGTCAGTAATGTAGAAATATTCCAACATATCTGCTAAAGTGTCATCTCAGGCCTGCTGTATGTATTGCTGTACTGTCTACATACTTGTCAACTCTACAGATATTTGCAGAATGTCCAGATGTGTGACTCATACCTCTGGCCCATATTTAAGATCAAAGTGATTGAGTTCCAAACTATTGACAGGTCATTAAAGACGGCAGACATAAAATAATGACAGAGGACTCACATTTCAAACTGCATACCACTTATAAATGTCACGGGGAAGCAATACCTGTTATTCTATCACCTTTCTAGGTTTGTAAGGGGAATACGTCACACTGATACCTATTTTAGTCCTTTGGCCACCCATTATTCATGGCTTTGTCCACATTCCTTGCCCTAAGAGGTTGAGAGGTATGAATGCCTGTAATAGTGACAGCAGTGTAAATTGCTTAACATATATTGCAGCATAGTAGTGCAGGTATTAATGTTTTCCTATTTTCCTTCCTTTTATCGCAGATGAAAATGGAAGTGGTTCTATGTCCCCTATGCCACCTGATGTCAGTATCATATCAGACTCTGAGGATGATGTTGACCAAAGTGAGGCATAGCTGGGGGTTGCAGAGACTGATTCTGACACAGAGGTTGACATCCAGCGACTCTCATCATTATCACCAGACACAGGCAGTATGCCTGAGGTCATAGATACTTGAAAGCTGGAGGGCGAGGACATTGACCAGGGAAGTGTGGCTACTACTGTGGCTTCAGAGACTACTGACACTGGCCATAACTAAACTGTTGGCAAGGTGCCACACAGACAGATTGGTGGGGGTGCTCAGAGGAGGCCTGCTGTCCCTTCCCAACCTGTTGCAGGTGTCTCATCAAGTGTTACTCAAAGTATATTTAGGGCCATCATGGAGACACAGGCAGATTCAGAAAGGAACTCCAGGAGAAAGCTCAGGGTTATGGATGCAGCACAGTCTAACATCCATGACTACCTCCACCATGTTGTTGATTCCCTGGATTGGTTGAATGACAAGTTGGAACAGGATGTGTCTGTGAGGGAGCGCAGTATATCTGTTATGGAAAGCACATTGTCTGTGATGGAACATCTGCTGGGAGGGGAGCATTGGTCTTGTAGGCATAGGTCAGCAACTACATTTACTGAGAGCCAACATGGCCATGCCTGATCATGCTTCCATAGTGGCAGTACATCTACTGCTCCAACAGGGAGTGTGCTGTTCACACCTAGCCATAGCATTCCTGTGAAGGGGGCACATCCAGCAGACATTAGTCACCTTCAGGTAGTAGCATAGCATCTGACCTTGGGCATGGAAGTGCCAGTGCAACTCCCAGCAGAGCCAGTTCTTGTGTTTGGGGGTGAAGACAAACTATCAGCTCTCCCATGCATGGCTCACAGCTGTCCAACATACGGACATGTAGGGCTATAAATGAGCTTGGTTGTGTTCATGCAGACATTCACACACCAATGTCACATTGAGGGCACCTACAAACACACACACGCATTTACATGGTCCATCTTGCCTGCTTCCATTGCTTACTCAGACAGATATTCTTGCCAACCTTTTGTGTCAGTCTAGGCCTCTGGCACTGCCACACAGCACCCTGTGCAAGTGATGATAACTGTGCCAAATCCCTGTCATCTATCTTTTGAGTTTGGGGATACTAAAGCTATGTGTCTGATGCACAGGATGACTATCGTTATTAATATGATGTTATTACCTCCATTTGTGCTGTTGAACTGATAATTGTATGTAGCCATTTATACAGTTGTTAGCATAATAATTTACTTTATAGTTGATGCTTTTATAAGGGCTTTGAATTCAGGCAATTAAATGTGTATCAGTAATACATCTAACTTTCTCTTTAAGGATTGTTTAGTACAAACATATGTGTGTACATTCAAAATCAATCCATCAGGTTCAGAGCTCAGGATTGTATGGCATCACTGAAGACAAATCTCATCAGAATGGTAATACAGTACAATGTTTATTTTTGCATGTACATTGCCATAGTTTCCAATGTTCCTAGGATATGACTAGGGTATTGACCTGATGGAGTTTAAAAGCATCACCATTACATCACAATATAATATTAAAAGTCAGATATAATGCATGGCCAAGTTTTGTCTAGCAAGGGCTACCCTTGTCCAGGAGTGAAGCAGCAGACATCCATGGCAGATAACATTTTCACATCAAGTCATCCAGCCTGTGCTTAAACAGGGTAATGGAGGTGCTCTGCTTAACTTGGATTTGAAGCCTACTGCAGAGGAGTGACAACCTCTGAGAAATGTATCTGTTTCTCCAGCACATCCTATGTATGTCATAGTGTACACTGAAGTCCCTGGAACAGGTAACTTGAATCCCACATTACTTACACATTTGCATCATTTTCATCCCAATTTGGCCACAGATAGCCCCATAAGGTATACATAATCTGCCTCAAAGCTATCTATATGATACTGCACACAGTGACAGCTACGTCAGTCTACCCCCAGAAGACACGTGTTGGAAACCCTCTGATGTTTTATTACTCAGAAATGTCTGAGGTCTGTCAAATTGGTGCAAGTGTCTGCTAAAATACATTTCAAAGGGTAGATTATATTCATTAATACAGCTGATTAGGGATGCGTATAGGGGATTGCCTATGATTCTATAATCCTGTGATGATGAAACAATAAACAGTCAAAGCCATCCATGTTGTTTCTATCAGATCAAACATACTAACAACTACTACTATATTACTAAACATCAAAGAGTATCCGTAAACTAGTCAGTGAACATAAAACTTATGGAAATCCTTGTAGTTTGTCAGTTTCCATAGACATACCCACAGACATTACAGGTTAATAAGAAATGGCTAAGGATATATTTTCATTCTTTCTTTATCTTTAGTTCACTGGGGCTGTTTTCTTTTATCCATACAACCACATATGGGGAAAATGTCCTCGTCACTGATGGTCATTTACTCATCTGTTTGCATATGGTTGAATTCTACCTTCCTTTATGTCACAGACAGATTGTAACGCAGGCAGTTTACCAAAAAAAGGACTGACAACATGTAAGTTGATTTAAATAGATTAATGATAACATAGGTATGTGATAATAGCAATCTATTCTAACACAATCTCAGCAGGTGACAGCTCATCTTTGTAGCTAGCTGTACATCAGCTATACCTTAAAGTGAGTTTAGCTGTGTGCATACAGAGTTTAAGTATTATCTGTACCACACAAAATAAATGAGGTTCATTAACATTTAATATTTTGGAATCCCATTTGTTAAGGTCCATTAAGTTCTTGAAATCTGACACATTAACCAATAGCTCAGTGTAACAGAAAGGTGCTCAGTGTGACTACCCAATGAATATCAGTGAATGTGAATATCTATAACACATGGCTGATGTCCTCCATTAGTCAGATACCATCCTATATGCACCAACTTTAAAATGTGATATATATATATATATATATATATATATATATATATATATATATATATATACATTTACTGCCCATATCTTTGTGACCTGAGAACTGAGTGGAACCTCAGTTAGCATCTTTTCAAGGCATTTGTGTACCACTGTCAATGAGAATGTTGATTGATATGAGGTATTGGCATGTCCTGTTGCCAAACTGGACCAAAGATGAGATGACTCAGATGCTCAGTGTCTATACTGAACATGAGCAGAGGATGAGAGCATGCTCGAGGAACTTTATGATAGTTGACATTTGGAATTAGATTGTGAGGGAGCACCACAATGCAGGTCTGTCACCACTGTGATGACCTGTATCAGAGGAAACTTCACTGGAGGGTCACAGGGGTCCAATGCCAGCCATCAAATGCCTACATTAAGCTGCATAATCCACATCTTAACACCTACATTATAATAGAGTTTGGTAGGCATATCTGTTTCTGAGACTGTTTCATTTGTATTCTATGGCTATATGTAGTGATAATAGTAATGTAAATGCAATTAGCATTAGCATAGCAACACATTTTGAGGTTATCCATAACTATACTGGGCCAGTGTTCACATCCTAAATGAACATGGACTATGACTGTACATTCATATGGACGTCACACCTGTAACTGCTACTGATATTCCATATATTCTGCTTTTGGAACCAGTAATAAGCTCTTATGTCACTTAGCTCAAATGATAGAAAGTGACTGTTTACCTCCTAGATATGGGTTCAAATCCCACTGTAGGTTGTTTTGTAAATATTGGCAGTTATGTAGACAATGTTGAACATCTCATATGAAAGACGTGGGGTTATTTGGCAACTAATACAGTGTAGTTTTTTTACACATCTAGCATGACCATGGTTCACTGAAGCATGTAACACCTAGGGCACAGATGATTATGCATTTCTCAGTTATCCGTAATGCTACTAGAAGTATCACACAGTATACTTCTGTATGGGTGAATACTGAGTGATACATATATTAGTAAGCTCTACATTATAGAACATACATTATTGCAATAGCCACATTTGCTGTAATCACTTTCATGAATGTAAGACCACTGCAGGTCAGCATGCTGGAAATATGTTGGAGTTTGTAAAACAAAATGCAAGCATAAGGCAATTTAACACAGCGTGCTGACACATACTAATATTATAAGGCAAATATATGTTTATTCCATCATTATTCCATATAATCTTACATCATTAAATTAAGTATGTAGTCCATTAGCTCAAAACATTAATCAATATACTAATAGGTTCATAGGTTCATAGGTTGGTACTGGGCTATCTGCCCGAAGGCATATATTAGCCCAGCCACGTTGTGCGGTATTCACCGCCCCTTTAGTAGTTCCCTAGATCCTTGTACTAGCAGCTAATATGAGTCTTTCATGCATATGTGTGGGTTTGAATCTCTGTGCACACTACTTGGGATGATATTTTGCCAGTTCCATATGTCATATTGCATAACAGATACTGGAGATCTATAATTTTTTGCTAAGTTATGCAGTACAGCTTTTTACACATTTAGTATTTACGTGGTGCATTAATGCCTATTTGGCTTAGGTAGTGAATGCTTACAAATATCTCCGTTATCCACAATGTTTTTAAAAACATCACACAGTACTTCTGTATGTGTGAATACTGATTAATACATACATTAGTAAACTCTGCATTACAGAAAATGCAAAAATTTTGTAATATCTGTGTTTGTTGTAATCACTTTCATGAATGTAAAAGCCATGCAGGTCAGCATACTTAAATATGTTAGTGTTTGTAAAATAAAATGCAATTATAAGAAGTGTGAATCTGTAAATCCTTCTGTCTTATGGCTGTAGGTTTACCACTGTATGTGTGGATGTGCAGTATGGATTCACACAGTTGTGTACTAATGTCACTACTGGCTTGCTCATTTTGAAAAGTACCTGCTGATTTTTGCTTTTGCAAAATATAATAGTTATAAGGTGGATATATATGTATTCTATCATTATTCCATTAAAAGATACGTGGTGTCCATTAACTCAAAATGCTAAATACTAGATAAACAAGAATGTTTCATGGATATATCTGGGTTCAAATCTGTGTAGACTGTTTTGGATGACATTTTGCCAGTTCTGAATTTCATATTTAACAAAACATATGGGAGTTACTTGTTTGGTAAGTTATGCAGTGCAGCTTTTTATACATGTAGTATTTACATGGTGCATTGGGAATATCTCCATTAACTGCAAAGTTTCTTGAAATATTCTACCTATGTCAATAGGGCTGTATGTGTAAATGCTGGGGTAATACATACATATGTTACCTGTAAATTTTCAATTGCACAATATAATGTTATAATCTGCTATTGTTTAATATTCACTGCACTCCTACCTAACTTGTATGTTGATGTATTAACTCTTTACAGCCAGGTGATGCCTCCAGGTTTTTCTGTAGTTAAATCCTACTGACATATCTCTCAACCTCTAAGTGCAAGAAATCTGGACAAGGCTAAAAATAATGGGGGATAAAGGCCCATAAGTCAGGAACAAATTTTAAATATTGCTCTTATATACTTAGAAATCTGTTAGAATAAGAGGTATTGTGTTAGCATGCACTTTCTAAAGGATATAAATTCTGAAACTCAAACATGTCATTATTTAGTTACTTTAATCCTCAGTGATTTCTCAGAAAACTACAGTTTTTTTGAGAAACACATCAAAAATGTAAGGAAAAAATCTGGACATTCGGGAAAAATCTTGACAGTAGGAAGGCATGCCTACTGACACCTTTCATATTTGCATTAATAATTCCAAACCGTGTGTGAAGATATGTGAAGGTTGCCAGCCTAGCCAGAGAGAATTTTGTAGAAAATTCTGTCATTTGTAAATATTAATATAAGCCACAGGCTTGTTCTTTTAAATGGAAGAAAATGGTGTTAAATGTTGAACGTCAAAAATGTAACAACAGTGCACTCTGCTAGAAGAAAGCTGATAAGTCAAGCCTTGTACGACTGCTTGATCTCAAACTTGGAGCTGTGATGTCTGAACCAGTAGATTATTTCTATTGTTTTAGACCAGAGTTTATTGCTAGATTTTACATATATAATGTCTTTAATTACTGTGGTCTCCTGACCAGGAGCAAGATCAAAGCAACGTAAATGTAGAGTTTCTGTTAGCCTGGGAAACCAGAGAATTGTTAAGAATGATGTAATCTAAAATGAGTCAGCAGGATATATTATCAATTTAAAGGACTTTCTCAGAGACAGAGAGAGAGCAGTTTTGGATTTGTCTTCAGAACTGACCACTTACCAGCACTTGCTTTGCTAAGCCTGTATGTAAGTAGGATCTGAAACTTTAGTGTTTCTCTTAAGAAATAGATAGAAAATAGTAAGTTTCGACTAGCTGTTTTCTGTATTGATGTCAGAACTATTCTACTGTATTATTTTAAGCATTTTCTTGTCATCTCTGAACTCTTGACTAGCACTGTGTAGTAAGGCATATTGTCTTGTGTTTTTTTTATCATTTATTATTAAATATTTTTAAACCTTTCAACTATGACTGTTTTGTGTAGAGATAATTTAAGCTCTAGAGTACATTGCATGTATATAGTGATACTGTACAAAGCCACTCCAAGTAAGTCTTGCTGCTCAGTCACACTTACCATTTGGAGAGTAATATTGCACAGTAATAATTGGACACCCTTTGGCAAGGGCCTTTTTAGTAGTTGATAAGTAAGGGTCCTGGTGGCAGTGATTACTACCTTATAGCCTGGACAAAAAGGGCACAGCTAGTGAACCTGTGCCAGCCTTCCCCAGAAGTGTCTGTGCAATTGTATATAAATCATATCTCAAAGTGTGTGTCAGCTACTTAGGCAGGGACATGAAGCACTGGTTGGACAGAGAGAGCGCTACAAGGAATTGGATTGGGACCCTGGTTAAGGACCCCGCTCTATAGCTGTGCCAGTAGGGAGTCTTATTGGGGATCTGAAGAGAAAGGGAGAAACTAGCCGCAGACTGACTGTGATCTATGTGTGCTCTTAAGAGAAATTATACTTTACTGTGTGTGTACTTGTTATCCTTCCCAATGTGGACACCCTCACTGGTGTTAGTGGTGAGGATTGAGACTCCGTGATTGCTGGGCCAGTGTACAGGCATCACATATTAATTGGCAGAGGTGGGATATCCACACCACATATTAATTGGTTGGCAATTGGCTTGCAATGATGTGAATAGTAAATTCCTGTAGCTTGTGTACAGTGATCACTGAAGGTGGTTTTGTAATCTAAAACAGCCACACAGTGAATATTCAGAGTTTAGATCACAATTGTTTTATTTCTTTTGTTAGCTTAGTTAGTCATGGACAGCAGGCAAGCATGTCAGTAGAGGAGTATGGCAAGCTGTCAAGGAGCCAGTTGGCTGAGATGTGCCAGGCTAAGGGACTGGTGCATGAAAACCTGACTAAGGCAGACATGATTGCAGCTTTGTTCACAGCTGCATCAAAAAACAGCAATCAGGAGAATGATCAGACTGACAGTGGAGGTGTACAACACTCAGAGAATGGACAGCTCAACCTTTCTGCAGTTGATGTAAAAATCCATCTGGAGCTAAAGAGACTTGAGTTGGAGGCCAGGCATTTGGAAACAGAAGCAGCAGAGAGACTGAGATGTCTACAGGCTGAGGAGAATGAGAAACTGCTACTCCTGGAAGCTGAGGAGAAGTAAAGCCAGAGGCAGCACGAAAAGAAGATGCTGACTCTTCACCAGAGTCATGGAGGTAATGGGGAAGTGAGTAATTGGACCCCAGAAGCACAAAAGGTCAGTAAATTTCTTCTGCAGTTTACAGTGGGGGATAATTTTGATACTTTCATTCATATGTTTGAGAGGGTATGTAAACAGTATGATGTTGACCAAAGGCTCTGGGTACGGTTCCTGACCCCCTTACTCCATGGTAAAGCTGTAACTGTGCTGTCTAAATTAACTGATCGTGAATGTTTTTATTATACTGCTGCTAATAATTGCTTGTTAGAATTTTGTAAGCTAACACTTGAAACTTACAGGAAAAAGTTTTGTGAGCATAGACGCAAGGTAGATCAAAGTGTATGTAAATATGTTGCTAAACTGAGCACTTATTTTCATATGTGGGTGAGTGGATGTCAGGTCACCACTTTTGAAGGCTGGCAGACCTTTTGGTGAGGGAAGAAGCCATTAGCACTTTGTCTGAAGACATTATGATCTGGTTAGCTAATAGACAATGTGCTACTTCAGAGAAGTTGGGGAGGAAGAGAGACCTATGCCTAGCATGCAGGGCATCTCTGCACAGGTAAGGGACTGCCAGTACTGCTCATGGGTCTAAAGCAACTCATGGTGGGGAGCCCAGACTGCCCCAACAGAATCTGACAGTAGCAGGGGAAGCCACTAGTCCAGGTACAAGTCCAGGACCTAGGGTTAAATGTTTTGAATGCAACAAGTGAGGCCATGTGGCATACAGATGTCCACGGATGCAAGGTGGGGAACAAAAGGTGAGAGAGCCAGTAAGTGGGAAAGACAAAATGCCAATAGTAGGTTGTCTTGAGACAATAGGGGTACTGAACTACCATCCTGCAGATTTCCTGATAGGGAAGGATTTTGCTGAGGCAGTACTATGTGTTAATGCAGTTGCACACAGTCAGGCTTCAAGACAAGCATGTGGGTCTGGTAGCCTGGGGGAGACCCAGACAGACTGCATACTTGCAGCCAGGACTGGTGAGGTGGTTACTTCAGGGAGGGAGCTACCATGTAGCACTGAGACAGAAGGTGAGCCACAGCTGCTTTTGGGTACTGATGTTCCCTTGGACAGAGTGACTGCAAAGGTAGAAGTGAATAGTAGTACCCAGGCTGACAGTGAGGCACCATTGTCATAGGATGCCAGACTTCCTGTGGAAGGAGAGCAGGGAATGGTTACATAGAGAAAGTTGAGACAGTCTCAGCTCTCAGACCCTACACTGCAGGACCTGAGGCAGGTAGCTAGTGAGGCACCTGATTCTCAAGGGAAGGGAGAATCTGTATACTGGGACAAAGGGTTACTGTATCGAGAGTGGACCCCTGAGGGAGGGCTAGAAGGTGAGAAAATACAACAGTTGGTAGTACCTAGAGCCTACCATCTGGTGCTCCTAGCCATAGCCCATGATATTCCCTTTGCAGGTCATATGGACATAAAACATATAAAGAGAAGTATTATGCAGAACTTTTACTGGCCTGGAATTTCCATAGAGGTAACAGGGTGCTGCAGGACCTGTACCTACATAATAACATGTAAATGTGAACTGGAGTACTGCATTAAATGTTTAATTAACTCAATGTAATTAAAGTGTTAGTGTCATAATGAATAAGGCACTAGTAAGCAGGTTTAAGCACAAATAAGCAGTAGTAAACATATATAAGTACTAGTAAACATGTTCAAGTGCATTTGCGTGGGTGTAAGCAGTGCCTCCATACATTAAGCATAGTAGAAGCTAACTGAATTTAAGAAATCGTAATCGGAAGTTAGCACTGCTTACCATCGTGCAAACCCACACACACCCGCTCACAACTGCTTCAAAGTACTATAATCACTCTATATCCAATGGCTCGTGTTCTGGCCAGAAACAAAATAGATGGCCTCTACAAAGCTCAAACCCAGGACCCTGCATACTACAGTCAATGTGATTTATCACTAAGCCATGGCAGATATACATAAATCTAATGTTATCACAAACATATCATCCAGCACAGTCATGCAACAGCATAGGAAATGTATATAATTATGTAGATGTATGTGCATGTGTATGTACAGATATAATATATATATATATATATATATATATATATATATATATATATATATATATATATATATAAAGAATGAACGTTGTGACAATAAAGCATACAAAAAGAATGAGAAGGAAAACAACAGCAACTCCTGTATTATTTAGTGCTGTCATCTTATGTCATATCAAGCTGGGCAGGGGTGAGCAAATCACTGCTTTTCAAACCACAGGCAGGATGCTACCAGTGGGATTAACATTATCGACCTGCTAAGTCTACCTTACAAACAATTACAGGGTAGTCCTTGGTGGGACTACCCAAAAATTGCAGGTTGTTTGGATTTCCGTCCATTACACAAGCCAGGGCAGGTATGTTCAAGGACTAAAAGGTTGGGAGAGACTGATGATACATGAGTTGAGACAACATACATGTAGGGTCCCTAACGCTGGGGAGAGGGCAATGTGTGGAGGTGTATTATGGCTGGGATAGCAACTGGAGAATGGATGGTTTGTGTGTATGTGGAACTCAGGTGGGGTGGAGAAACCATGGGTATGACATATGGATCCAGGCATGTCAGGGTTAGATGGCCTGGTTCTAATTGGACCACCTCGTGGAGGTCAGTGACTTCATTATAAATATATATGCATACACACATACATACATCTATATGTAGAAATACATTCCCTGTACCACATTCATTCCCTTTGCAGACATAAATAACATGAAAGTGCTCCTACAAACCTCGACAGTAGATAGAATAATAGGGTGTGCATAACCATAAATGTAATAAGTTCATAGGTAGGTACTAGGCTATCTGCCGATGGGCATTTATAAGCCTAGCCAAGGTGTGTCAGCCTACACTGCCCCATTGATCAATTTACTGAGCCTCTGTCAAGCAGAGCTATTGAACTGATCCCAGTATGTCTCAATCTTTGCCCCCCCACCCCCAATTACATTTGGCTTTGGCTAGACGTCTTGCATTAAGAGGTTGAGAGGTAGGATTCACGTGTATGTGTAGTTGTGTTGTTTGGCCTCTAAGGCTCAAGTCATGACTGAATGGAGTCCTGACTCGTTGGAACAGTCTGCATACTCGGTTAACAGATGTTACATAAACATTTATTCATAGTCCATTACAGAAAAGAAGGTGACCCCTTCTCTGCACTGTGGCTTATATATCCCAACTCAATTACATGCAAAATGCATGGTCTTTGTAACAGTGCTGGCCTTACTTAGACTGTCATGAAATGCTTGTCATCCATATATATATTTATTTCTTTGAGACATTTGCACGATTTTGCTGGGATATAAAATTCCAAGGCAAAATAAGTTGTTGATCTGTCACCGTTGCATATTGCAGTACTATAGTATTAGAGTTATGAGATGATAGAGGTAAGGGACGAATCTGCAATAATGCAGAGTTGTGTATTATGTGTCAAAGTTAGTGCTGTTCTCAAAAAAATAAAATGTGAGGACTTTCCCATTATGAAATATTTGAATCAGTCCTGTGATTTGCCGGCTACGTAAACGCCAATCACTAAACCGGTCCTATTTGTAATATAATGTTGCCGAACTCGTACATCATTGGTTTTCATGTGTAATGTTTGTGTTATCATATAGTCTAAGTTATTAATTTATTTTAGTGTCATGTTAACTGGAGTAATGAAGTATAGAGTCTAATCTTGAAATAAAGACATGTGTGTCCCAGGTGGGACAACCCAAAAATTGGTAATAGTGCCCTATTGGTCACTCATTTCAACAATGTTTGTGGACTAAAAGGTTGGAATGTCTGAGGATACTTGGACTGAGTCAACCCATGGGATGGGTCCAGAGGAGTAGGGAGTGGCCAATGTGTACCGGTGTGGATACACCATGTTACCAACTGGAGAATAGATGACTGATGTGTCAGTGAAGTGTTGGGGTGGGTGTTTGGGGAACTAGGATCCATGGGTATAGGGGTATATATGCAAATGAAGCAGCACAGCAATCGTGTAGTGGTTAGAGCACCCACCTAACGAACAGGCATTCCCAGTTCAAGTCCCACAGCAGTACAAATCATTTTCCATGTAAAATCCGTATATGAACATGGTTTGACATCTGTTTGCCATATAACCTTCATAATAACATGTAAATGTGAACTGGAGTACTGCATTAAATGCACATGTGAAGTGTCAGTGTCATAATGAATAAGGCACATGTAAGCAGGTCTAAACACAAATAAGCAGCAGTAAGCATGTCCAAGTGTGTTTGCGCTGGGGTAAGCATTGCCCACACAGAGTAAGCAAAGTAGAAGCTAATGAATGTAAGAAACTGTAACCGGAGGTTAGCAGTGCTTACCATTGCACAAACCCACTTACGACTGCATTAAAGTGCCTTAAACACTCTGGATCCAACGTCCCAAGTTCCGCCCAGCAACAAAACACACTGCCTCAGTAAGGCTCAAAGCCACACACAGCAATATGTGTGTATGTATATATATATATATATATATATATATATATATATATATATATATATATATATATATATATATATATATATATATATATATATATATATATATATATATATATATATATATATATATATGGCTGGGGTGCCTTCTGTGCGGAGTCTGTGTGTCCTCCCTGTAGTCACGTGGGTTTTCTCCGGGTGCTCCGGTTTCCTCCCACATCCCAAAGACATGCTGTAGGTGGATTGGACACTCTAAATTGGCCCTAGGTGTATGTGTGTGTGTGTGTGTGTGTGCCTTCTGTGAAAGGTTGGGCACTAGGCTGGCAACTCAACACTGTAAAACTCCAATGCCAATCATGAGCAGGCAAGGTGATCCGCTGTGGTGACCCCTAACCGGGAAAAGCCGAAAGAAGAAGAAGATATATATATATATATATATATATATATATATATATATATATATATCTGTATATATATGTGTGTGTGTGTGTGTGTGTGTGTGTGTGTGTGTGTGTGTGTGTGTGTGTGTGTGTGTGTGTGTGTGTGTGTGTGTGTGTGTGTGTGTGTGAGTGAGTGTGTGCCTTGATATACACAGATATACAGCTATGATAGGAAACAGCACACAAGAATGACATATGTTCACAAGCTATGCCAAAGGAAGTGAGGGGCCCAAGCAAGAAACATGTAACATGTACCACCACCCCCCCCCAGCCGGACAGAGGAAACATACACACAAACCCACAAACAATGTAAATAGTCCACTGCTCCCCAGACCACAGGCAGGATACAACCAGGGTGGGGTGCACAGTGCACCCGTGAAATTTAAACTTGGAACACAGACAAGAGCATCCCTTGCAGGACGCCCCAAAATTTGACATATCATGCAAGGAAGCTGATGCGATGACCAGTCTGGCCGGGGTGTGTACATACCCGGAATACAAGGGTGGGAAAGTATGATGACCTATGGGTCTAGACATCATACGGACATGGGTCCCATGAAGTGGAGAGTGGGCAGCGTGTAGTGGTGTGTTCAGACCCGACCTGCACCCAGAGTAAGGATGGGTGCTGTAGAGGAGGTGTGGGTGGGGGAACTATGGGTAGCTAGTTATGGGTCTAGCTGTGCAGGTGTTGGCTGATATGGGTCTATACGGACAGAACCAGGGA
>NC_056740.1:124918551-125044013 GCF_019279795.1 Protopterus annectens
ATAACACATGATAGGCACACCTCTGTCCAGCTAGAGGATGGCCCACAGTAGTGAGCTATGCAGACAGACTGCAGTCCAAAGTAAACTAGTATGTACACACACACACACACACACACACACACACACACACACACACACACACACACACACACACACACACACACACACCCTGTAACACCAGTACTATGCATAACATTACACCAATCCACTCACAGTCTGTCTGTATGTCCTGATCCTCCTACATATATGTGGCTGCCCTGAGTGTGCAGGTACTCCTGTAAAAGGTATTGCTACCTGCTGTCTGTAACATTGATGCTCACACACAGGAGGGATGTCCATCACACAGGGAATGTACAGGGAATACGCCCACATGATGTGGAGATTCATAGTGGGGGTTGCCATGACAGTGGTAATTAGAAGTACTACACATGTGTAGTCATATATATATATATATATATATATATATATATATATATATATATATATATATATATATATATATATATATATATGGCTATCTGGATACATACATGTCTATATCGTCCCACCATATGTCCTGGGCATGGAGTGTAGCCCTACCCCAGCCCCTATAGTCCCAATGTAGTAGTGCAGGGGGATGTCAGGTACATATAGCTGGTATATTAGTAGACATCTGCTACTGTCATTGGGGTTGTTGTTACAGACACGGTGTGTGTGGAAGGTGACAATATGCTCATAACATGTGTGCCATCGGCTGCTGACAGACATCCTAAGGTTATCATGGTACAGTACCTGCATATATAACAGGCTTGACAGCCATGTCACAGCACAGGGTAGGCCACACCTGTGTGACAGTGCATAACCACAACCAATGTGAACACAGCCACAGCCACATATGGTACGCTAGCATACTAGTACAGTATATTGACTATCTGTCCTACACCATCCTCATATGTGCCACTCACAGCATGACCCTACATATACTGGGCTGCTACACAGTTCAGTCTGATGGCTGTCTGTGGTATGGGACATGTGTGCATATGGCCCTACACACATGTAAGGTAATATGGTACCATACAGTGGGGCAGCATGTAACAACAGATAGCAGGGAGCTAGGACAATGACATCTACCACAGTCTGTACACAGGCCACAGTACATATTAACAATACACACACTGCTGACATTCAGCATCACTACACAGCCCTCAGTACTATACAAACATCCACAGGAGTTCCAGGGTATGGCATTATGTGTAACCCCTACTGTAGATGACCTGTGTAGCACTCTGATATATCACTGGCATGTTATCACATATGTTGACACTGCTTATGGTGTACAGCACATATGCACAAATTCATGCACAACATATGTACAGCGGCTGACAGAGGTGTGGCTAGCAGCACATACACAGGGCCAGTATAGACATGTTGCTGTGATACCCTCATTAATCTACCATTGTAACGAAGTTTGTTGCAACATATGTCCAATGAGGGATATGTAGTCAGTAACTGTCATGGCCTTCACCATCAACAGACTGCAATCCTCACAGTACCATCTGCATTCCACGGATAGATGCATCGTGGCTAACACATGACACCAAACGCACAACACTGCCCAGTCTGCAGATGAGGATTCCTGATATACATGGAACTGACATGGCAGGTATTGCGACATGTATGACAGGCATAGCCAGACAAACACTATTAATCCAACCATACTCCACATGCAGTATAGCAGCACTTACAGTTCGTAGGCAGGTCAGGCACATCCCCCTCCTGTTTGTAGCCTTCTTCCCACAGTGTATGTTGTTAGAGGTAAATCCCCAACCCATCTAAAAAGCTGTTTGGAAAACAACAGTTCTATCTCCTGCTCACAGTGACAGACAAGGGCCAACACCACCAGGATGTTCCCAGGTAGTGGAGTGTGTTTCCATGCAATTGGCTATGGGAATGTTACCATGCCTGTTCCACATGCAGTCGGATAAGGAAGTCCTGCAATATGTGCAGATGCTATCAGCTGATCATGAGCATCGTGTTAAATACACATGCTGCTGCCTATGCAATGCAGGTGTGGGCCTCCACATGCAACAGAGATGGTGTGGGGGAGGCAGACAGAGATGAATACATGTCAGGGAGGGGTGGGAGGGTAAAACCGATGCATGTTTGTGTCACACACCTACCAGCACATGGTATCATACACCCGACAACTATTTCATGCTATCACAGTCCGATGCTGTTATTGGATGCGCCACATGTGTTGTCTGGTGGGGAGCACTCAGAACATATATGTGATGGCGAGTGCCATCTGCTACAGGGATATGGTAGATATGCAGTAGGTGATGTACACATGCCTGTCTGCATGAGCAGGTGCCAGCGTCAGCACAAGTACACTCACACAGGGACGCACAGACATTAACACACTTGGCAGGGCCAGGAGTGCAACCCGTCACTAGTGGGATTGCCACAACACATCAATGCACAAGAAACACATGCACCACACGGGTGATACAGAGGTCATATGGGCAGTGAGTATGAGGGGGTGTCAGACATAAGGTGGCATGCTTCACTGTGCCCTGGGTGGAGTAGTGCATGTGGATGTGGACATATGTACCATACAACATGCACACGTACACACAGGGTCCAGATCGGACATGCATGGGTGCATGTCAGCATGGGTGTGTGGTGATCAACAGTGCCAACAGGCTATACAAGGGTAGGCAATGGGTATACCTTGGCATCAGCCCACATGACATTGGTCTGCATTGTGGCACAGGCCTTTAGCTTCTGCATTTGCCCGCACAGGTGGGTATTGCATCCGACTTCCAGGCACCTGGGCAACTATTGAGTGTGGCCAATGCTGTGCATCACTTGCCATGTATGTGTTCCCTAGTCCATGACTTGGATGGTGTCTAGGAAGTGCACACATCCCACATGCATGTACAGTGACATGTGGAACTGTGCCTGGGGTGTCTGGCCCATTCTGTGAACACAACTTATCATCAGATGTTCCAGTCTTGCCCACGTGTGGCAGGGAGTGGTACTAGTCAGCAGATTTACCCTGCACCCACATTAATAGCATGCTAACAGCATTTCCTGATGTCAGTGTCATCTGTCCATACAGGCCATGTTGTCAGGCATGGTTTGTTCGTTGTGAGTCACATGTGAAGGCGCAGTGCAGTTTCTAACTGTGAGTGTCAGGCCGTGATGTCACATGTATGGGTAAGGCTTTGCACTCCAGCCTCTCAGCCATTTACATCTGTTATCCCTGTATGGTTGACATTGTGATATATAGTAGGGCCACCATAAATGTAATTAGCAAAACCCATCCACAATGCCCACAAGTGTCACAAACTCACAACCACCTCTACACAGGACACCAGTTACAAACACGCACACACACACACACACACACACACACACACACACACACACACACACACACACACACACACACACACACACACACACACACACACACACACACACACACACACACACCTGTCATGTCTGGGAGTAAAACCCCTGCCTAGCTGGTGTACTCACTACAGCACTATGCAGTTATATTATGCACCATGGACATTACTGAAGTTCATCTTCCCCAAAGGTGTATTGCACAATTAATGACATCAGCAGGACTACCAAAGTAGGGCATTTGTACTGTACTGCGAGTGAGTAGCCCATAATGCATTGCTCCATACACAGACACTGAGACACACACACATCACATCCAAAACTGACATGGCTGGAGATGGAACACTTCCACTGTTCTAAATCAAACTACAGCAGTACGTGGTTACAGAATGCACTACAGCGATTACTGGGCTATCATGTTCCCGGGGTGTACTTCTAGATGAGTGACATCAGCAGGTTTGGCAAAGTAGTGTATTTGTATTGTATGGAGTGTGGGTAGTCTAAAAAACATTACTCTCTACCTAGTCAGGCACACACACACAATTGCCACAGCTGGGGTTCAAACACCTACCTAACTAGTTTATCACACTACAGCAATACGCAGTTACAGGATGCTCCACAGCGATTACTGGGCTATTATGTTCCTAGAGGTGTACTTCTAGATGAGTGACATCAGCAGCCTTGACAAAGTAGTGTATTTGTATTGTATGGACAGGACACGCCACAGCAATGACTGGGCTACTGTGTTCCCAGTGGTGTACTTCTAGATGAGTGACATCAGCAGCCTTGGCAAAGTAGCGTATTTGCATTGTATGGAGTGTGGGTAGCCTAAAAAACATTGCTTTCAACCCAGTCAGACACACACAGACGCCACAGCTGGGGTTCGAACACCTGCCTAACTAGTTTATCACACTACAACAATATGCAGTTACAGGACACGCCACAGTGATTACGGGGCTATCATGTTCCCAGAGGTGTACGTCTAGATGAGTGACATCAGCAGCCTTGCCAAAGATTAATATATGTATTGCACAGAGTGTGAGTAGCCTAACAAGCATTTCACTCTACACAGTCAGAGGCAGACAGGCACACACACAAACACACATCCACACAGTTGACAGGTCTAGGGTTAGTAATACTAACTAACTACTCTGTCACTACAGCAGTATGCAGTTATGGGACGCACCATGCACTTTACTGAGCTATAGCTCTCCCAAAGGTGTAATTCACATTGGATGACCTCAGCAGGCTTGTCATACTACTGCTATGGGGAGGGCAGTGTGTGCATGGGCCATACCCCATTCCTGTGGGGGTTGACATGCCACATGCAGGCACACATGGGGTCATATGGCACAGGTGTGTGTATACAGCTACTAGATGGCTGCTTCCTTGTACAGTCTTGTTGCACAGCTGGCACATATGCCACATAGTCTGTTAAGCTGACAGGTACTGGTGTTTAGTATCCATAGTGGGTTACATCTGCACCTCATGTGTTGGGGGCCCTTAGGCTGTGTGCCAGTGGGAACAGGCCCACATGGCTCCTTGTCACAGTCACCCTCTTCCTGACATCTATGCCCGTGTGCCTGTGGCTTATTATAGGGTGTTGTCCTTACATATTTGCCTGCATTCCTATCCACTGTGTGTGCAAGGCAGGCGTGGTGCATACTGACATGTGTTCACACTGAGAACTGCAACTTCCAGATATGTCGGACCACTGGCATTTGCAGATATGGCCTTCATCTGGTTAATTGTGTGACATGCCCAGTATGACCTCTCAATATGTTGTTGACTGACATTGCCTGCATTCCTCTAACTGTGTGAGCATGCCCAGTATGGCCATCTGTGTTGCATGTGTGGATCACATCCAGGTTGTTTGTACTGCGGTGCTGACCTTTTGTTGTACACCAATGGGTAGCATGCTGTGTATGCAGGGTATCCATCGGTCATTTGCCATTGACTGTTGCTACATTTCTGCATAGCGGGGGGGCCTGACTGTTTCTACTGTTCTACACAGGACTGGGGGGGCACACCTGACTGCTACTCTATGTGTATGTTGGATGGGGGGGGTGCACCTGATACCTGTACACATTTGCTAGGACTGTACTGGTAAGTCAGATACTCCATTTCAGTCTGTAGTCTTACCTATCCTGCTGGCTATGGCTTACCAGTGTAGTACACATCCTAGCTTTGTTTACCTACATATTAGTTTCTGACTTCCTAGCCTTCACAACTTACATCCAACTGCCTGGCCTGCTGCAGTCTGCCTGTGTAGGCCTGGGGGTGGGGCTAACTATAGGGCACATTCAGAGGCCATAGTACAGCATTTGTTTGTATTTGTCTTCACCTGTCCTGCTGGCTGAGACTGTTGCTGGGTATGTGATCCTTCCTGACTGGTATGTGTGGCTCTTATGGACACCCCTATCGCTCACCCTGCATTGGGTTTTGTCACCCTGTGTAGTACTGGCTACTATGGTGACTCCAGTATGTGTTACAGATCTCATGCTGCCACTACGGGTGTCTACTCTCTATTGCCTTGACATCCGGCCACCCAATTCCCTTGAATGTTCACATCCATACCATAGCTACAGGTAAAAACACATTCCACTCCATTTGACAATTGGTAGGTTGATTGACTTACCTTGAGGGTGTGCCGGACTTGCGGATGGTGCTGGAGGGCTGCCTATGTCAGATGCACATAGTACACTAGTAGGTAGTGTCATGTTTGGCATCCCTTTTACTGTCTGTGTGAGTCAGAGAGAGGTGTCATTCCATGGGGTCCTACTGTGTTTCTGCATATGCTATGCGTTGCCTCTTTGCCAAGGCCAGCACATACTGGGCATACCCCCTTCTGCCTACTGGAGCAGGCTCAGGTTGTTCCTCCTCCGAGTCACTCTGTACTTGCACAGGCCTTGGCATTGGTGGGGGGCTGTGTGGCCCTGTCCCATGCTGTTCCTGCTGCAGCTGTTTCCACAGGATCATATTGTGTAGCATAGCACATACCATTACTATTTGGGTACATGCAGCTGGTGAATACTGCAGGGCTCTACCGGATGTGTCCAGACACTAGAACCATGACCAGAGCATCCCAAACACATGCTCTATTATATGTCTGGCCTGTGCGTGTGCATCATTATGGCCTTGTTGTTCAGGTGTGTGTACATTTCTGATGGGTGTCATCAGCCACGGCTCCAGTGGGTACCCAGCATCCCCCATTAGGTGACTGTAGTGGATGTCCACATTGGCAAATCTGTGGTACAGCTGCGTCAGTTGCCATATGTGTGAATCGTCATAGCTTCCAGGGCAGCCAGCACACACATTCAGTGTAATGCCCTAGGCATCACATATGACTTGAAAGTTGATGGAGAGGATGCCCCTATGGTTAATGTAGGCCTTACCCTGCTCACCAGGTGGCGCTTTGATGCATATGTATGTGTAGTCTATAGCACCCATTACCCCAGGGTAGTTAGCTATTTGGTGGAAGAGATGCATATTGTGGGTCAACACCTCACATGTGTTGAGGAAATATACGTGCTCACTGGCATGTGCTGACATGGCATCCAGGAATTGGTGGAATACTCTGGATGCTGATGCCTGTGAGATGCCCATGTTATCCCCAGTTGTAGTTTGGGAGGTACCTGTGGCTAGTATACCTAGGCCTACACATACCTTGGTATCCACTGGGATGGGTTCCCCTCGGCTAGTGTGGTGTATCAGGTGTGGCCTGCACAGCTCAATGATTTGCTGTAAGAGGTCTCTGTCCACCCTATAGTGCTCCACTATCTCCAGCTCATGTAGCCCCTGGTAGGTTACCCTGGGTCTGTACACTCTTCTCTGTCTCCTCACTGTGGGTTGTTCGGCAGCACTGACATCCTCACCACCCTCGGCCTCTTGCAAATTTTGTTCTAGTTGTCTGCTGCAGCCCTTGTCATTTTGTAGGTTTGGTTTTAAAATTTCCCTGCTTCTATACACTGGTGGTGTAGAGTGTGGAAAAAACAGGGGGTTTGGTGTTTACTTGGTTTATAGTGGTGTTCTGGGCTGGGCTGGTCCGCTTCCTTTGTGATTAGCTGATTCTGATACATTTCACCTGGCAGCTCAACTAGGTCTCCTTGATTACCTTCCTACTGCTGTTTTCCCTTCCCATTGCCTCCCTGTTTAGGCCCATGTGTGCATCACGTGAATGGAGTGCTCAAATGTGCACATAGCTGATTTTTCCTCGTTTAACTTCCTTTTTCTTCCTGTGAAGCCCGGTGCACGGTGCGCACACCTGCTTACACTTAGTAATGAGTGCTAGGCAGGTTTAGACACACCCCTAGCTTAGCTGCACTAAGCTAGAAGCAGTCCCGAGCCACAGGTCTCCAATCCACTTACAGTATGCCTGACACCCCCCCCCATGATGTCACTTATATCCAAGTCTTGCACCCAGCTATTTATACTCTTACACTCTTGGGATCTGCCTCACACCCTGGGTAAATCTGGAATTCACTAACCTCATTTGCATAGGATTGCCTGCTAATGCATATTTACATGTCCCACACTGAGCCTCCCCTCTTAGCAACCATTATGCACTAGCCAGGTTGTCTTCTGACTGCCATTGACTTGCATGGCAGAATATTGATTTTAGTTAGAATGCTTATTTTAGGTTTATTTTCTTGGTTCCCCCCGATCCCGTTTGCACGACACTGCCCTATACTTACCCAGGTAAGATCGGCGAAGATAAAATTAAATGTTGTTTATTTTATTTCTTTTACATTTTGTAATGCCAATGGCCCTCTACTTGGACACTGGCATGCTTCCACAATAATATACAGCCTTTATTTGGAGCTGTCATAGCTCCGTTTTGGAATTTGCAGACATGTACTCAGTTAGTAACCCAGTACATTTCTGCAGATTGTACTTGTCTTGCATGGACTATTGCAAGCTTCCTGGATTGTAACATCAACTCATTTGCATGGATTTCTCCAGCAGATGTGGTGATTTGCATAGCAGGGCTTAGTCCGTGTAAGATTAGTGCTGGAGCTCTCATGCACACCCCTGCCGGCTGTTCCTGGATCGCATGTCAGACATATTGCTTGCGTGAGCTACTGCACCCATCTTGCACTCCGTGCAGGCTTTTGAGAATCTGGGGAACTATCTGTGTCTTGTTTACAGATCCTGAGGTTTTCCAATGCTTTCTGTAAGTTGTTCAATTGATAATTTATACATACTCTCTGCTGATGTGGATGGTATTCACTGCTCAGTAAGGACTGTGTTGATATAAGGTCATCATATATTAAGTGTCATATGACATTGTTTTAGATTAGTTGTCTGTGTAAATTGCAATTGCATTACAGCTACAACCATCACACATTTCTGCTGTATGCATGTTTGTGTAGTATGTTCATGTGAAATACATGCAAATTGTGGAGCATGTGCATGATAATGTTTTTGTTTGGACTCCATTCACTGGATATCCACTACAGATTTCATAACTTATTTTGCTTTTCCAAATATTATGTATACAAGCATTGTCGTATGGTTTTTATATGTCACAGTGAGTATGTCATAGAATTTTGCATTGTACAGGAATGCATAGTGTTTACAGTTGCATAAGCTCTCTACACAGTCATCTCCTTAGGTGGGTTAATCTGAATATGAGCGTATCATTGTCTTTCAGATGACATAAAAGACCAAGGGGTGACAATTTCTCACCACAGGAAAACAAGATTGCAACAGATGTTCTTTGACAACATAGACAGACTCTTTAGACAGGCAGGGAATACAGAATGGAGAAATGAAGTCTTGGCCGACCTTACCAACATGATTAATTTAGTGGGAAGTCACAAAAGATCTTATGAGGCCTGTAGATGTTGCTTGAACAAGATCCTCTGTGCAGTCAATAGGGTGCAATGGTATGAGAGATCAAGGGATGCCACACTGATGAGATCACACAATTTCTTGCATCCCTGCATGTGGCAAGTGGGGAGTGCCACATACCTGGGTGTGGGATAGAAACAGGTGTTCCAGGCCGCACATGTATATGTTGCTTTGCATAACATTGATGTCTAGAGTAAATCATCACATATTGCTGTTGCATGCATATTCATGTATTGCCATTTTTGTTTTTTAGCAGCAGAATTGCATCATACACATGGGTCCCACACAGGGTGATGATGATCAATGTAAGTGTAATGTCATGTAACCATGCAACTGCAGTACAGATGTAACAGTGCAACCAACATGTATAATGTCTGCACTAATGTTCACAGGTTCATATACTTCTGCACAACAGCAGGAAATGGCAGGTGAGTGTCTTTATACAGTGACCACTACATGTTATTGCCCTTCATTCTTCCACTGTGCTGTCTTTCTATTTACTTTACCACTGCAGGATCCACAGTATAACACATGGACTTACAACATATTGGAGGGTGTCAGCGGTATGCTATTACCTAATACTTGACATGTCATTGCTGTTATTCCCGTCGTTATTCTCCATTAAACTGTGTCCTTGAACCCATTCATAGGACACAGTACATCATCATCTAGTGCACAAACAAGTGGTATGTGTATGCAATACATACTGTATATTTTAAGCTGTTAGAATGGTCCATGCTGACAATGATGTTATTAGGAATGCTACATTTATGACTTTGTTTCCCCTACAACAGTTGTATTTCCTCCTCCTCCACAAGCACTGTCTTTCCTAGAGGACCTGTCAGGAGTGTGTTATGGCTATATTCCTCACATATGTCAGATATGTTGGAATTGCAACATAATGGTCATCTCTTTGTTGTACAGTTTCCGTGGCCCATACACAGACAAAACCTCATGATAAGTCCTTATCTGTAACACTGCAGTGAGATATATGTGTCATATGTCTTTAATGATATACAGCATGTGATGTATGCACGTTCTCCTGATCTGTGTCATCTGTCTCTTCTTTTAGCACATCACCTGCCTTTATGCCCCATTGGCCCATCCACTGATCCTAATGGGGGATCTGATATGTCTTAGTATAGTAGCATTGCCCCTGCCACACAAGATACTGACATGGTGATACATCCTGGCTCAGATGGTGACAGTCATGTGAATGTAGCTGGAGCCTCAGATGTGGAGGAAAAATGTGTCCAGCCATTCTGACAATGAAAGGATAGCTGGTGGACAGGATGAGGCCTGTGGACAACAGACCCATGTTGACATTGCTGCTGATATTGATAGTTCCCCACAGCACATTGATACTGCCCATAACAGTAGACATAGGCATGCATCTGGTGCACATGGGCATGTGTCACAGGGTGTCCACCTATTCCTACAGGCAAATGAATATTCCTAGTAGTAGCACAGCTGATCCAACCAGTACCATGGGCCAGTACTGTGAACCAATGCCCCAGCACCTCCTCTCTTCAAGTGAAGAGCAAAAAAAAATGTACTTCACTGTAATAATCCATATGTTGTAAGTGATTGGCTTATTACGGTTATATCTATGACCTCCCAAATGGTCTTCCACTGCACACCAGCTGAGTCTGCTGCATGAAGGACATGAACACAGACATGGTGAGGTTATGGCATCATTGGCTGCACAGAATGAAAGTATGTCATCTGGGGCACAGTCTCTAGAATCCCTAGCCACAATAGTATTACAGCAGTATCATAGTGCAAGGAGGGCTCTATGTACAATGACTGTGCTTAGCTGATTGCCATATGGGAGAGTCAGCCCCCTCTCAGCTCTCAGAAGATGAAATCTTGCCCATTGAGCATCAATGTCTATGCTCCAATGTGCACACACTTCCACTGCTGGCCCATCTGATGTGGGCCCAGCAGTCACGACCAGACAGTCAAGTTGCAGTCATTCTCCTTCCCACAGTGTGCCTCCATATGCTGGTATCACCCCATCAGTCTCCTCTGTGGAGCATCATGGCCAAGTGTTTTCATACATGATAGGGGCACACCAGACCCCATTGTGAGTCATCAGTGTGGTTTCCCTTGATCACTTTAGAGTAACACAGGTAGTTAATACACTCTGTCTAGGAGTGTAAATCTCAACTCATGCTGATGATGGTTGTTGTGCAGAATACTGACAATGTCATCCATCTCTTCTGTGTTTGCTGATAAGTCTGATGCCATGGGAGTCTGACAGTTTTACTAACCATAGGTGACTCCATTTATTGAATTAATTTATCCATACTTTACATTGATATATGTTGCTTGTGATACCTATAACAGTTCTGCACTATGTCTTGAGTTATTTTCCTGTTTGCATCTTTTTATAGTGGACAGATAAGAATGTGTTTCACATATGTCCATCCCTTATTGCCTGCCATACACAGATACACCAATATCAGTCTGTGTCAGTTGTGCCCTCAGCTAACGATCCCTGTTTTGATAGAATTGTATATGTTCATGCTGTTATATGTTATGAGTATGTTGTTATGTCTGATGCTCATTGTGTACATCTGGTGGGTAATTTCCATTAGATGTAATCTGTGCAGCTGTGATGGGGCAACACTTGAACATTAATGTTTAATGTGTGTACTTCTATACATGTGGCTTATCATGACTCCAGATTGTGTGTCAGATGCTGCCATGTTGACTGGGCCTGCACTTGTGGTTGCACCCTCCGTAGCCCATGCCTGTGTCTTCAGCCTCCCGTGTACTCCTTCTACTCCTCCTCAGGTAGCTGTGCAATGTTATCTTCAGACATCTAGGGATGTTGCAGTAGTTCTATCACACCTGTAGATGGAAGACTGCCACATCCTGTTGTTAGCATGTTGTGTAGCATGGTGCACACAGTTATCATCTGTGCTGCCTTCTCTGGTGTGTATTGCAGTGCCCCCTGATGTGTGGACACCTCTGAACCTAGTCTTCAGTACACCAAACACATGCTCAGTGATATTTTGTGTGTTGTTGCATGTACTGTATTATTGTCCTCCTCTGCAGGGTGTGATGGTTCTCTGTATGGGGGACATTAGCCACAACTCAAGTGGGTAACCACTCTCACCTGTTGTGGTGAGTAAACACATATGTTGTCAGCATGGATATTGCTGGGAAGGATGTATTTAGCTTACATCTTAGCTGTGTTCCTGTACTCACCCAGTAGTAGTCTTCAGGTATTTCACCTTGCTGGAATGCAGCCCTCAGACCATGTTCTATCCATATAGCAGCATCATAGCCACTTCCACAGTCTTTTACCATGATGCTTGTTATACTGCATGTGATGATGTGAGGTATTGCCAGCTACACTAGGAGAAGTAGGTCAGTGGATGTGTAACATATGCCAGCATAGCTAGCTATAGTTTTGTAAATAATTATATGTCATTTGCATATTAAACTGTTTTTCTTTTGTTGAAAATGTATTTGTAAAGCTGTTTGTGTTAAAAACATGCTAACAATGAGTCCTGCTGGACAGGAAAGTAATACATCTGTATGTCAGACTGTATTGTAACTGTTGAAATTAATATATTTTAACAAAGGATACTTAAAGAGAAGAAGTTAATCTCAGTCCAGCTAACTTTGAAAAATAGTCTGAAATTAAATTCCCTTGTTTAGGCCATAAACATTGTGCCTTACAGTTATGATTGCAGCCAGAGACAAAATGTCTGTGAAAACCAGGAATATGAATCCTACTCTATTGTCCTTAGGGGGGAATCTAATTGCTACCCTGGAAGGGTGGAAGTTTTGAAATAGTTTTATAGCTTCCAGATGCTATAACACAATGTCATTCTGTAACCCAGCACTGAAATAATGTTTTAATACAAGATGAGACAGAAGTCTCAGGGCAGTCTGTTTTTGAAACCTGATAAAGAAGGAGGACAATTCACCCACTTCATCTTGCCTTGCTCTAGTAAGTAAACTAGGGGGCAGCAATTCCATAGATCCATCAGGAAAATACAATGATATTAATTAAATACTGTTTTTCTTTATCTGTGTGCATCTATCCATCTGTGCAATTTTTAATATTTCCTGTGACTGAAACTCTGGTGCTTATTGCAAATAGATGTTTAGTATTTTCATGTTCTTTTATTATTTATTATTGAATATATTTACACTTTTCATTGTGGCTGGTCTTTTAGAGAATATTTTAAATTTTGAGAGTACTTATATTTATTTGGTGGCACTGTGGCTGCTCTTAAAAGCCTTGCTGAATTGGTCAAACACTACCATTTATATTAGTGTTAATTTTACTCTGCATAATTGGATACCCTTGTAAAAGCCTTACAGTTTCTGGCTTTGGAGTGTTCTGGTGGCAGAACCTATATTACAGTCTGGGCAGAGGGGCATAGCTGGTAAGTGTGTGTGTGTGTGTGTGTGTGTGTGTGTGTGTGTGTGTGTGTGTGTGTGTGTGTGTGTGTGTGTGTGTGTGTGTGAAGATCAAATCTCAAGGAGTGTGTGACAGCAACTTGGAGCAGGGACACAGAGCACTGGTTTCACAGAGAGGGTAGTAGAGGACTTGGTTTGGAACACTCAGCTGAAGACTCAACTCTACAGCTGTGTCAGTGGGGAATCTTATTTGGGGGCCTGGAGAGAGAGAGAGAGAGAGAAACTCAGTTTCAGGATGGAGTGTGGTCTTAAGGGAAATTGTGCTTGGTGCAGAGAGCTGCATCTGAAAATACTGTGTGTAACTATTTTTGTTCCAAGTGAATGTCCCTCACCAGTGTCAGTGGTGAGGACTGAGGCTGCTTGATTACTGGCTCAGAGCAGGGATGTCACACTGCCATCTACTGCACACACAAACTGGCAGTTCATTGATGGCCACCAATTTTTGTTAATGTATCTGTCTACTTCTGATGAACTGGGGTCTTGATAGGGATGTGGTTGGAATTTATTGCATCAAGCATATGTGGGAAGTTTTCAGTGTTACAGAACTGGTGCATTATAGTTCTCTACTCCATGGGGTAGATGGAAAGTGTATGAAGTCATCCATCTTGTTACATATTGCTGCAAGGAATTTTGACAAGATACAACTGGCAGCTGTCTCTGACACTCCTACACAATCCTCCATGTGTCTTTGGAGTATCCTTGATGTGAATACACCCAAGATAAGACACGCTTTTGTTTCAAGAGGAATGGGATTGCCTTGCAATGTCCATACAGACATGTGGGCTACACATGTTGCACACAGTCTACACCAGCTATCTGTCTAGGTGGTAACTGTCAATTACTTGTTGACCAGATAGTTGGCTTAATTGCAGCCTTCCTCTCATTCTAGCTGGCTGCTTTCTAGGGTGCACAGCCACACCCTCCTCCATGGCTTGTAGTGGGTCTATATTAGAACATTGAACTTTCAGAACTTTGAATGTTCTAATATCAAAACCTAGTAACCGAAAACCAATAAGACTAAACATTTAGAACATCAAATTTTTTCCTGGGGAAAAAATTTGCTGTTCCAAAACACATACACACAACACAAACACACCAAAGCCACACACATACACCTAAAATCTTACATCTAAATCTAAACTAAACTGTACATACACCACTATCTACCCACCTACCTTAACCCTAACCCTAAGGTCCATCACTATCGCACACATACCTCACCCGGGCCCTAACCCTAACTCACCTATCCGACCCTAACCCTCATGTTCACACATTCGCACACTTACCTGACCCGTGCCCTAACCCTAACTTACCTGTCCCACCCTAACCCTCACGTCCATACAATTGCACACTTACCTGAACCCAACCGTAACTTTCCACTGCAGAGCTGAAAATAGCGAAGCGACAGGAACGGACAACCGAATTCTTTCCCTAGGAAAGAATTTGGTTATTTCAAACTTCACTATTTACAGCTTTCACTTATTAGGTGTCGATATTAGAACATTCAAAGTTCTGAAACTTTGATGTTCTAATATAGACCCCTTGCAGTGCTGCAGTCTTTTGCAGTTCATTCTTTGTGAGTAGCATTTTTTAACATTTTTTGTTGATATTATTATGAATTCCATTGTATTCCTACGTAATAGCTTCCTTTCCTTGTGATGTGGTATGGCATATGCAGAGGATTTTGGAAACAGAGTTGTTGTTGCTGTTTGAGGCATTTAACTTGCATTGGGCACCCACAATGTGTTTTGGACTCTGACGGGCATGCATGGAATCTGCAGTTATAGTATGTTGACTAGTTAAGCACTCACACTGCTTGCAGCATGTCTTCTGAAATCATGAAATCACGTCCACATCTGGTGCAATGAAGATTTCCTTTGGCATTATGCACTCTCCACAAATAGCTTTTGGAATCTGACCCTATTGCTGTTTGTTATTGCTGTGAGCAATATTCGGACATGCACTCAAGATTGCATACTCTTGTGGTTCAGATGTACAATGCATGACTGCAGTTTTACTTTTCTTTTACTTATCTTGCAATTTGGAAGCACAAATTCACATTGTGTTTAATTCTTCCCTGAATATTGATACATTTGAATTGTTTAACTTCCATCTAGCCATGCAATCACAGCCAAGATGGATTAGCTAGACAGGTAGGAGTCAGGTTGTAGTGCAAACATAGTTAAGAGTGGTAGGTTTGAATTGCGGTTCCTCCAGTTTGCATACAATGCTCCTTATGTGTGTGCAGTCTTGCGAATGACACAATGACTGAATATGAAATTGTTTTTCATGTTAAGGTAATCTGGCATGTGTTGCTCACTGTTTTCTTGTTGTACATAGCAGTCATCATATACTGACCTGGCACAATCCTTCTGTAGCAGTAATGCATCCTGTTTATCTGTTCGCAGATGATGAAGACCAAGCCTGTAATCATTCCTTCTGTATAGAGAAGAGCATATGCACAGGTCAGATGATCAGCTGAAGGAGACAGGTATCTGTTATCACTGTCAACATTTATTTCCCCAGAAAGACTCATAACACAGTTAAAAATCAGATATAAATGTGTATTCATTGCACCTTCAAGTATGGTAATATTAATGCCAGGTTACCCATAATGTACCTGCAAGATAAATGCAATAGTTATTACTTTATTGTGAATAACAGTATAAAGTTAATTTAAATTTGTCTTTGGAGTTATGAGCAAGATATGTTTGGTAACTACAATTTATGTGATTTTTGTTGGCACAACTTAAATAATAGGCATATTTGTGTAACTGTTATACTATTTTTACTTGGAGTGTTTCACATATATGTTGTTTGTAGTGTTAATGCTTTCTTTAAAGTAGGTGTTTCTTACTGACTGTTATGTTGAGTATAGCATACCTATTCTATTACTAAATGGGTATCTGCCTCTCAACATTCTGAATGCTGCTGCCAGACTTTTTTTTCTGTTATGTACTTGAATTCCACATTTCTTGCAAATCCATATAACCACCCTGTGAGGGTTAGTTTAACACAGATTTATATACCATTTTCTATCACTTTTGTGCCAAAAGCCACTCATGTTTATCTGGTATGTCTGACTTATAATCATGATCATCATTACAGTGTTTTAATTGTGCCAGTATGTATATAAGCATAATACAGATATAGGCAATGACAGTGATACATTTGCTGATGAACAGTAATATGCATTTGTCATGCCCTAAATTTCTAGATGTCACATGCGTCTAGTTGTTCTAAGGTTTTCTGTTCCACTCCAGCTATATGATGTTGTGTTGTCAATCATTAACCATGTTGCATTGCTCATCTCATTTGCATATGCATTTTAAGTGTACCACTGCTTATTCCTCTTACTATACATTTAGAATAAACATATTTTATTCATGGGATGTCAACATGACATGTTACTTGCACATAGTAATAATGCAGTATAGTGGAAAATAAGTAGCATAGTGATATCTCAGCACAAAAGTGTGAAGCAGACATTTAAGTAGCACTCCATGACTTGGATGCCCACTAGGCTGCAGCACAGATTTTATATCAACAGGCTTGTTGTCTGTATCACTGTGCATGTTGAAAGCCTTTTGGAATGGAGAAACATGTCAGAATTGTATGTTACTTTGTTGTAGCAACATCTTGAGAAGTCATGATACATATGCCTGCTAACTGTGCATGTGTGTTTTGCATGCATACTAATGGCTGGTGCATGTGTGTCTTGCATGCATACTAATGGCTGATATGTTTGTAATTGAGCAAGCAATAACATTGTCTTTTAATGACATGTAATGTATTGAAGTAACACATTGACATCATATGACATACAGAAATGTTACCTGTATGTTGTGTCAGTTTGTATAACATGTTTTGTAATATATATATATATATATATATATATATATATATATATATATATATATATATATATATATACATACATATATTTATATGTGTGCGTGCGTATATGTGTATATATATATAGGTTTACTATCATAAATTCAAAAATCAGAATAAAACGTGTAAGAATTTTCGAATTTAAACATCGGAAATTAACATTTCCGTATGTCCCTAATGTCGAAAACAGCTGTGTATTGTCAAAAATGTCGCTCGTGACATTTGTGACAATACGCAGTACTCCCACCCATCCCATAACTCCCTACCTAACTAGCCTAAACTCACAGTTATGCAGGGGGGCAAGCCCCCCTGCACCCCCCCTGTGGGGGGCTGCACCCCCCACACCCCCCTAACTTAATATTCCAACTCCGAGATCGCACTACAGTGAGGAAAGGGATGTATTTCCCTAACCGCACTGTACCACGATCCCCTCACATGAGCGAATGTTATAATTGCGAATGCACAGTCCATTCACAATGATAATGTTCACTCACATCACCTGCCGAACTATGAAGTATTCGAACATCTGTTGTTTGAATACTTCATAGCCGTGCAATTGCACATCGGCATTGTGATAGTAAACTATATATATATATATATATATATATATATATATATATATATATATATATATATATATATATATATATCTCAAATGTTTTTTCCCTGCGTTGAGCCTTGACAGAGAGTGGGATGCAAGGCAGCTCTCCTATTGTAAGCAGTAAATTACAACCTGCTAGACCACTACCATGCAACTCTGACTCCGAGGACCAGGATGATGACAGACCAGAACTTGCACACACCATCCTTCCTCCGTCACATCATAGAAGACATTCGCCACCATGCCACAGAGATGATTTTTGGACTAGATTTGTGAGTTGACATCAGATGTCTTTGCAATCCAGATGAGGGACCTTATGAGCAACATCTTCCAGGACATGGCACGGGCCATGTGCACCTCTTTCCAGGAGATCACTAGATAGAGCTTTCGTAATGTTTGACCCCATCAGGGTGGCCCCTCAAGACTGTAAGTATTTTCTGTGTGATACACTTATGTAATGCTGCTGCCATGATATTTCCCATATCCAACTACTTACAGTACAGGCACAATTGTGCAGCAATGCATATTACTGTTATGTTTTTGTGACATACGTCATAATGTGCACTGCATGTATCACAGCATAGGTGGCATTATGCTTCTGCAGTATGACACATATTACCAAATTACACATGTAGCAACAGTTTGATGTATATGATATAATTACTGCATACATTGCTCTATATGGGCAGAGGAGCTACCCCTTCTTCTCTGTGTGCACATGTGTGTGTGTGTGTGTGTGTGTGTGTGTGTGTGTGTGTGTGTGTGTGTGTGTGTGTGTGTGTGTGTGTGTGTGTGTGTTTCTATACTCCTATGCATGTAGTGTGGCATAATATTGTTATGGCCAACATACTTTGTCCCTGTACGTGACAGATATAACTGTTATGGTTAACATGGTGCAAGTAAAACACAACTGTTCTTCTTGTGTTGTTCCAGTGCATACTTAGGTGGGATTATAGCAACTGATACACTATGTTATTCCCATAATTCTCACATAATATAGTGAGGTAGGTCCATTGTGTTTATTTGCACATGTTATTCATATGTATGCATTGCACCCATTTCTCTCTTTATCGTTGCTGTCTTATATCTGTTCATGTGATAGGTCCTTGCTTATGTGGTTTCTGTACTATTGTTGTGTCATGCAGTCACAATGGCACAATAGTTTTGTGTGTGACATAGTGGCAAATGTGTCATGTTATATCAAATGACTGTAACTGGTTTATATCAGCAGATATCCTTCACTGGTCCAAAGTGAATATACAGAGGAGGTGTTGCTTTATTTAGCATCATTCCTGAATCCCTTGTTTGTCCTTATCTTGCTTATGCCAATAGCTGGTCTTTTTGATAATACTGTATCTAAGGACATGCATAAACAGATTTGCATACATATCCATGTGTATGCATTTGCTGTACATATGCAATGTTTTACATAGATATACATGTGTATGAACTATTATGATTGACACAAATGCCCTTGTAATATGTGACTATAAATGCAGTTAATCCATTTTTCTGTGTTGTACTGTTGCTCACAGGGCTTTCCTTTGATCAGTCATACACATGTGCAGTGTTATATATGGTGTTTGCAGCACCTGTTCTATTATGTTTGCATGACAATATATATATATATATATATATATATATATATATATATATATATATATATATATATATATATATATATATATATATATATATATATATATATATATATATATATAAAATGCATATCCAGTGCATACTTAGGTGGGATTTTAAAATCCCTCTGCTCTGGCCAAACGTCCCTAGCTTTCTGGGTTGTGTGTGGACCCCTCTACGTCCTGTGTGGAGTCACAGCCGGTTCCTATATTTGAACCCCTGTAAAGCTAATAGTATCCTACTGAACAGTAGGGAAATTCAACTTTGAAGCCCTTCAGGATCTACCTGGACCCTCTACATTTCAGCCTCCCAGTCCTCTACGTCCTGTGTGGAGTCACAGCCGGTCCCTATATTTGAACCCCTGTAAAGCTAATAGTATCCTACTGAACAGTAGGGAAATTCAACTTTGAAGCCCTTCAGGATCTACCTGGACCCTTTACATTTCAGCCTCCCAGTCCTCTACGTCCTGTGTGGAGTCACAGCCGCTCCCTATATTTGAACCCCTGTAAAGCTAATAGTATCCTACTGAACAGTAGGGAAATTCAACTTTGAAGCCCTTCAGGATCTACCTGGTCCCTCTACATTTCAGCCTCCCAGTGTAGGTGTTATCCTACAATATATGTATGTTTAAATATAACCTTGTGAGTGCATTAACTTTAAATTACTGGTGTCTGCAATAAATTAACTATTTTGTAAGGGCCACCACACCTGTTGACCTTCTCCTTCTACCATCTCTCTATCAACTTATCCCCCCTTCTCCTACTATCTTAGTGGAGTTAGTGCTTGCCCTGCATTTTCCACTAGAGGGTAGCGGAGCGCAGGCTTTGGATACCTTCTCTCAATTGTTGTAGAACCCAACTAGCCCTGTAGACCAGCCAGACCCTGTTATCTGTGCTTGTTTTCTCTATTCACATACTTACCCCCCCCATCCCATAACTGCTTGAAAGGTATTATCCTAATTAAATCTGAGAGCTTTACTAAATTGATACCTGTGACTATCACTTCCTCTGACTATCACTACTTCTGGTACTGGCCCCTCATTTATTCCCTCTGTATAAACCTCCTTTTCTGCCTGTGGTAATTTCTCTAAATACCTCTCTCTCTGTACAAAACTGTTTCACTTTACTGTCTCCCAAGGACAGCTATACCTTTGTTCACCTTGTATTCTCTGCTACTTAGTAACTATACATTGTCTCTTACCTTTCCTGTGCCTGTAGAACTCAGTCTCTCTCCATAACTGATTGCCTCCCAGCCTCTCTCAGCTGTAACCCGCTCTGTTCACCCTACAGGCTCACTCCGCTCCCCTACCCTGCCCCCAATTACCACCCACCCCCAGGGGTCCTACACTTATACCTCCCTTACCACACCCTCTCTCAATTCTAACCTATCCCATATGGCACCTCTCCCCACTAACTCTAGCCACACCCCTACCTCCTTAACAATCAATTTCAAGAAGCCACTCCTTTGAGTACCCCTATCATATCATATTACTCTTGACACATCTATATAATATCCCCCTCTTCTCTCTTCCTGTACTCCTTTATCTTCCTCCTCTTCACATCTCACTTCCTTCTATATTCCTACACCTCAGCTCTTATTTTACAAACTTCTCCAAGATGCCTCTCCCTGATCTAACCAAGCTAACACTTACAGTCATACTCTCAACTACTCTCATCTCAACCTACCTTCTTACCTCCCTTGAAAAACTTCACTATTTCCATCTCAACCATTCCCACAAACAAACTGCAATCTACACACACATATCCTTTGATAGACACTTTAACATAACTTTCAGTCCCAGTTACCTGCTACCCAAATACAATAGACTCTCTCACATCAAACTCAACCTACCCTCTGATAAAAAACAAAAACTATTAACCTACCTTACATACAGCTCAGGAACTAAACTAAATAATCCCACCTTGAAAGATGGCGACATCCACCCCAACCCTAGCCCTACCAACCCTACAATCCAAACAATTCACCCTAATGTCAATAGCTCCCTCCGAATAGGGCATCTTAATATCCAAAGCATCAATAATAAAGTAGCGCACCTTCATGCCCTCTTAGATATTCACTCCTTTGATATCCTCTGCATCACTGAGACTTGGTTGAAACCAGAAACTAAAGATAATGAAATTATTCCCCAAGGCTATAACATAGTGAGACAAGACCGAACAAAACGTAAAGGAGGTGGAGTAGCAATTCTATTTAAAAATGGACTGCAGATCTCTACTCTCCCATCTAATCCTACCCAGGATAGTAACACAGAAATCCTCATTACTAAGCTTCAAATCAACATAAACAAATCCTTATACATTATCTGCATTTATATACCACCCGGAAATAATATCACTACAATTGAGGCATTTCTTAGCTGGCTGTCTTCTACTTACCCCCAAGAAACAATAATACTAGGTGACTTTAATATGGATTGGGAAAGTGTTAGTGCTAATAATCCTACCTCTCATATTAACCTCCATGGATTTACCCAAACTATAACCTCTACAACCAGAATTAACAAACTTAACAAGAAAGAATGTACCTTAGACTGGATTCTCATAAACAAAGTGAAACAATCATACAAAACAGGAATCCTGCCTGATGATATAAGTGATCATTCCTTGACCTACATTACTAGAGAAAAGAAAGACTTCCCAAACCTCCCTATCATTAGGACAGCACACTCTACCAAACACTTTAAGACAGAATTATTTCAAAATGAGCTTAAAGCATGCAGCTAGAGACCATTAAAATCCCTCCCACTTGAACAGGCAGTTTAACACTGCATTTTTATCTATCCTGGATAAGCATGCTCCCAAACGTGCCATTAGAATGAAGTCTAACCCATCCCCATGGCTTTCTAATGAAACTAGGAATCAAATTATACTTAGGAACAAAGTCTGGGCTAAATGGAGAACCTATAGAAATAGCTCTGATCACCTATATTATAGGCAGCTCAGAAACAGTACAAAAAAAGCTATACTTACAGATAAAAAAAATTACTATTGTAAACTTCAGCAAACTCATCAAAATAATCCCCAACAGTTCTGGTCTTGTATAAATAAGCTCCTTTCCCCAGGTAAGTCCCGAACACCCACCCCACTTGATGCAGATCCAAATACTCCCCATCAAACTGGCAATACCTTCAACTCTTTCTTCACTGACACTATACAATCTCTAGCTACTCAACTTATCTCAGAAAACTCCAGCATTCCCATCAACTTACCACACTCTTTCTCAAAATTCCAACTACAACCCATCTCTACCTCTCTCATCTATAAACTTATACAAAAACTTAAGCCATGTACTCCATCTGCTGACCAACTTCCTTCTCAATTTCTCCAAAAAGCAGCTAAGGAAATTGCTTACCCTATATCTATCCTTATAAATAGGACAATCCAGGAAGGAACCATCCCAAATATTTGGAAAATCTCCCACATTATCCCCTTACATAAAGGTGGGAACTCCAATGATTATTCCAACTATCAGCCAATTGCTCTCATATCACCCCTAGCAACAACTATGGAAAAATGCATTCACAAACAACTTCTATGCCATCTCTCTCAACACAACTTAATAGCACACTGTCAACATGGCTTTAGACCATCACATAGTACCACTACTGCCCTTCTATCCTTCACAGATAACATCAATAGAAATCGTAACAAAAACCTCCTCTCATCTGCACTTTTCATTGACCTCTCTAAAGCTTTCAACATGGTTAACCATACACTCTTAATCAATATTCTGGAATCTCTTTCCTTTGATTCTCTAGCCTTAAAGTGGTTCAGATCATACCTCAGCAATAGACAACAAGCAGTCCTCTGGGAAAATCAAGTCTCATCCTTTCTACCTGTTACCATTGGGGTCCCTCAGGGATCTATTCTTGGTCCACTTCTCTTCTCCTTATTTATTAATGATCTCCATGTAGCAATTCCACAAGCCACTTGTATTCAATATGCGGATGACTCCACACTAATATGCTCATCTACCTCTCAATCTGAACTATATTCTCTTACTCAAGATGTCTTCAACACTGTAGAAACATGGTTTACCAAATGCTGTCTCCTTCTCAATGCTAAAAAAACAAAACTCCTTCTCTTTACACCCACCACTAGGTCTTCCCCATTAGACTTTTCAATCTCTTCAAATAATGGAACTGTTATTCTCCCTGATACTACCACTAAACTTCTAGGTATAACCATTGATAATAATCTCTCATTTGATTACCATATAAACAACACCATTAAAACAGTAAACAGAAAAATAGGCTCCTTATACAGAATAAAACCCTTTTTAACCTCAGCAGCCAGAGCCAAAATTGCCCACTCCCATCTAATCTCAACCCTTCTGTATGCTTCACCTATATTTAACAACCTTAAGAAAACCAACCTTAACAAATTAGCAACCTCCTATAATAATATCGCCAGATTTGCTACTGGCAATCCCTTCAGAACCCATCACTGTACTAATCTTAGACAACTAAATTGGCTCGAATTCCAAAACCTTCTGATTATCCCCCAACTCACAATTGCCCACAAGTTATTTTACCAGCCCAATAATACCCCTATACTCTCAAAACTTATAGAACTATATAATAATCTGAACTCCCTACATTCTTCTAGCAAACCTCTTGCCAGTTTAACAAAGTCTAATAATACAGCTGGTGACTCTCTATTTACCAACACAGCAGGAAAACACTGGAACCTACTACCCACTGAACTAACTCTAACTACATATTACCACTCTTTAAACAAAACCTTAGAAAATACCTTCAAATGCACTGGCTATGCCCTTGTAGTAACCCTGACTAACCATCTTCTTCACCCCTCTTTCTTCCTCTTCTTGCCATACTTCCAAACCTTTACATGCTTTTGACTTGTAAATTAGACTTACCCTATTTAAACTCTAATAATCTTAGCTTTTAAGTACTACTACCTCATATGGTCTAATGTATATAACTCTTACTATTCTGTTTTGAGCTGTCTTAAGCTATATTCTGCTCACTGTACTGTTTCACAAGTGTTTTTATCTATGGTACATAACTCTTACTGTATTATATTCTGATCTAGCTCTCTTAAACTTTACTCTGTTTATTGGAACTTTTCTCAAGTGTTTTTATCTCAAGAATGTAAATCTACCTGTTTTATTTTTATTTTGTTTTGTATTCCTTTTTCACCATGTAACAATATTTTATACTTTGTATATCTGTGTGGAGCTTTTCTCCCCGGGCCTCTACTGAAAATGGAAATATATCCAGCTAGACTAACCTGGTCAACAAATGTAAAATAAAAAATAAATAAAAATAAAATAATATATATATATATATATATATATATATATATATATATATATATATATATATATATATGTGTATATATATATATATATATATATATATATATATATATATATATATATATATATATATATATATATATATATATAGGTCTACCTGATAAAACCAACACGCCAAAACACCGACAACGAAATAACCGACACGACAAAACCGAAAGTTCAAAAACACGAAACTTCAAATACCCGACAAACCACAATTCCGACAATCAACAAAACAAATAACTTTCCCGAAAAATACACACACAACACAAGCACACCAAAGCCTTACAAACCTACACTAAACCTTACATACACAGCTATATATGCACTAACCTTAACCCAAACCCTAACCCTAAGGTCCGTCACTATCGCACACTTACCTTAACCGCACCCTAACCCTAGCTCACTTAATCCGCCCGTAAGCCTTAAGTCTGTCACTATGGCACACTTACCTTACCCGCACCCTAACCCTAACTCACTTAATCTGCCCCTAACCCATAAGTCCATCACTATCACACGCTTACCTTACCCACACCCTAACCCTAACTCACTTAACCCACCCCTAAACCTAAAGTCCATCACTATCGCGCACTTACCTCACCCGCACCCTATCCTAATGTCCGTTACTATCACACACTTACCTTACCCACACCCTGACCCTAACGTCCATCCCTATCGCACACTTACCTCATGTTGGCGTTCTCAGCATTAGGATTCTCAACTGTCGGTCTTCTCGGTTGTCGATCTTCCGGTGTCGGTTATCTCGCTGTCGGTCATTTGCAGTTTCGGTTAATTCAAGTAGACCTATATATATATATATATATATATATATATATATATATATATATATGTATGTGATAATCAAAAGTATTTTTGTTGTGTACTTATGCATCTTGCTGTTTAACAGTTGTATATTAATGTGTGCATCTCATTTGCAAAGAGGCATTTTTATAGCCATCAGCACTCCACTGTTTTAAAGCTATATGTTTTGCTTGTTCTGGTTTTCTCAACAAACATTCTTTAAATAACTCGTATATTAACTGTTTAAAACATTCTTTAGAGGCTCCTTGCTGATTTTCTGCTGTTAAAAACATTAGTGTCTCTCTACTATTTTTCTTCTTGTTAAATATTCTGCAGTGTTTCTCACTAAACTAAGGTATCTAGTAGCTGTAGCATAGTCCAGATACAGGCTTGCTGCATCTGGTTTTGTTTGTAGTGGTTGTTTGTTCAGAGCATGTTTTCAGGGCCATCATGGATTTGAAGGGGCCTATCTACACTTTAGTAAGAGGATTGTGTTGGTTGTACCAAGTCTGGTGAAGGGAGGTTGGTTGAGGGCTTGGAATAAGCATCCTCATTGGTCCTTTTGAATCTTTTTAAAGTTTTTCAAGTTTTTACCTTCTGGTACTTAGACCCTGCATTTGAGCAGGTTTCTGCTTGTTTGTGCATTGCACAGCACTGTGCTGTGCCGTTCAATTGTCAGCCAAAGCTGGACAGTTAAATTTAACATTTTTGCCTTAAATACTACTGTAGCACACAAGTGTAGTCCTCATCCTTAGTGCTTTCCTGGTCAAAGAAATACTGCTAGTGAGTTGTAACCTATTAACCACCAGCAAAAAAATAAATAAACTCACAGGCAGAAATATCCAACCACTGAGCTCCTCCGTGCATGATTCTGAAAAGCTTCCCCTAGTGACAACAGTCTTCAATCTAGCATTATGGAGAGTTTGACTACCCTTGTTTCTCCTGACAACCTTGTTGACTTGGCCGCTTGAGGCAGAGTAGCAACTGGCTCATGTACACTAACAACCCTCTACTAATAACTCACTCTAGCACTGAGTGCAAAATATGTATCTACACCAAGAATCTTGAATCCATGCTCTCTCGCACTCAGAACAGTAACACAGAAGAAGTTGTCAACACACCCAGCACTATAAATACACATAGTACCATTACTCATACACATAGTATACATCAAGCACAAAAATCTATATACGTGGAGTTTTTTTTGAAAAACTTACCTAAACACCAGAGACCTCCAAAGCACAAGACAGGTACAACTAACACAGTCCCCACAGCACCCACAACACATAGCAACACAAGTGTCTCACCCACCAAGCCCATAAGGTGAAGCACTCAAAAAAAAAAATGTTCTTGTTCCTGGAGACTCAATAGTGAGACACACGGATGTCCCACTCACCAGTCTGGACAACGAGAAAGTCACGGTCAGCTGCTTGTCTAGTGGCAGGATTCATCAGATCATGCATGCACTCAGGTCTCTCAGCAACAATTACCATTCTGATACTGTCATAGTTCATGTCGGTGTGAATGACCTGAGATGCACCTCACTGGACTATATCAAGAGAGGCATGATTGAACACTCTGAGTATGTGTCCCAGGTAGGTATGTCCCTAGCCCTGAGCAGCATACTATAATCACTTATAATGATGCTGCAGTATAAATAAAAAATTATTAATTTCAATAATTGGCTTAGTTTTTGGTGTCATTCATAGGGGATCCAGTTCGTGTCAGCCTGGGAAGCCATTTTGTCAGAGACGGTTCAGTTTGCACCTGGCACTTCTAGGCTTTTGGCTGCTGGCAAAGGCTCTTGCCTCCCCCATAGTGCCTTTTTTAGGCAAGGTCTCAAAAAACAACATTACCAATGTGAAATTAGCCAACCAGAGCAAAATAAGGTTCATGTTGCTAAACACTAGGAGTTTAAGCCAAAAACTGCACTCCCTGGAAGCACTTCTATCACTAGAAGATGTAGATATCTGTGCAGTCACAGAAACTTGGTTCAAGGCCTCATAGACTACCCTGACCTTGCATGACTTCCATGCCTTCCAGATCTTTAGACTGCAAAATGAATGTGTGAAAACCAAAGGAGGTGGTGTTTCTATCTATTTTTGTGTCTTTCGGCTTTTCCCGGTTAGGGGTCGCCACAGCGGAACTCCGGTCCGCTAATGATTGGCAGTTGATTTTTATGTACCGGCTTGCCAGGCCTGACGCACAACCTTCAACGAAGGTATGCCCATTCACGCATGTCTCCACGCAGATGACGCTCTAGCTGAGAATCGAACCGGACAGTGTCTTACTGTGAGGCGACAATGCTACCACAGAACCACCACCTAAATTCACCTCCCATCTAGTTATACTGGACAACGCCATGGAGTTACTCCAAGGCCAGGTTACAGTGAGTAAAACTCCCATTCAAGTCATAGCCAGTTATAGATCCTCCTCCATGAATCACGACACCTACAAAGCTTACTTGACCAAACTGGAGACAATACAAATTTTACCAAGCACTCTGGTTATGGGGGATTTCAATTATCCCACTATCAACTGGGAAACCTAAGCTATCCCCAACTTGCTAGCACAAAAGTTCCTTGACTTTGTTAATTCAAATGCCCTGGAATAAATTGTTCATACTCTGACAAGAGGAACAAATATTCTGGATCTGGTCTTCACTAACATGTCAAACAGATGCACTGCCATGACTGCCAGACACTCATTAGTTAAATCTGACTACAAAACAGTCACCTTTGAGTTGGCACTAACATCAGAACTCACAAAGGGTGAAATCAAACTGAAAAACTTCACCAAGGCAAACTACACCCTCCTAGGTGACGGTATAAATGCATTTCAAGCCCCACCCCAAGCTGGAAGTGATAATTATGCTGAAGCGTACCCTATAGCCCTGTACAATCACTTGCATAAGTGTATAAACTCAGTGTACCAGAAAGAATAAAAACTAGATCCCCAAGTAAAAACAAGCCACCACGGTGGACATCCAGAATCAACAAACTTTATAATAAATGCAAAAAGTTGCTGCCCAAGAAAACAAGGGCAAGGCCCCAACAGCAGAACAGCACTCTCTTCAGCCTCAACAGGCAAATAAGACAACTTGTCATATCCTTTAAGGGCTCCTTTAAGAGAAACTTACCAAGTACAGCCAAGGATAACCATAAGGCCTTTTACAGCTGGACTGAAGCATGTGCAGAACTACTGACCAATTGTATCACACACACTGACCTCACAAAGATAGCAAACCTGCTGGTGGATAGGTTTGGTGAAACTTTCACTCCCTTATCCCATCCTAACGTATCACAAATCTTCCCCCAGACTCCCCCCACTCTACATATCTGAAGAGTAGGTCCTTGAAGCCTTGTCCAAGGCAAAAAACACAGCCTTTATGGGACCAGACAACATCCCAGGCTTTCTTCTAAACAGGCCAAAACATGAACTAGTGTGATGATGTGAGGTTTTGCCAGCTATGCCAGGAGACATGGGGCAGTGGATGTGTAACATATGCCAGCACAGCTAGCTGGAATTTTGTAAATAATTATATGTCATTTGTATATCAAACTGATTTGCACAGACGCTTTTGTTGAAAAATGTATTTGTAAAGCTGCTTCCATTCAAAATGTACCATCAGTGTGCCCTGCTGGATAGACAAAGAAATATACATGCATTATTTTAACTGCTTAAAAGTATATGTTCTAACAGAGGATACTAGAAGAGAAGAGGTTAATCTCAATCCACCTATATTTGAAAATATTTTGAAATTAAATTACATGGCTTAGGTCATAAAGATGGTATCATACAGTTCTCAATGCAGCTAGAGACAAAAAGTCTGTACTAGGAATCTTTCTGTACTGCCTTTGGGATGAATGAATTGCTACTTTAGAAGGGTGGAGGTTTAAAATTGTTTTATGACTTCCAGAAGCTGCAACAGATCTGAGCAAAACTCTATGTGGGTGTATTATCGACACATATCTGCTAAATCCTGGCAGTTTCTAGCAATGGGGGTAGCATGGGAACCAGAAGTCAGATAACCAGTTTTATGTGATATCATTCTGCAATCTAGGACAAAAATGATGTTTAATACTAGATGAGACTGACGACTCATGGCAGACTGTTTTTGGAACCTGACAGAGAAGGACCCCTCACCTACTTCATCTTGCTTTGCTCTAGTAAGTGACCAGGAAATAGTAATTCTTTAGACCAGTCAAGAAAATATAATGAGATTAGTTAAGTATTGTATTTCTGTATCTGTGTGAACCTGTTCATCTGTCTTATTTTAATATTTATTAAGTGATAGAAAAAAACATTATTATTTTACATTGGTGAATACTGATAATCATTTTTATTCTAATAAAGGACTGTTTTTACTATTCTGCGTTGGTATATACTTGCCAGTGGACTCCATTCCATTTTTTGGATTTATCTTAATATTCCCTGTGATTGAAACTCTAGTGTTTACTGCAAATAGATATTTGGTATTTTCATGTTTTCTTCTTATTTATTATTAAATATATTTAAGCTTTTCATTGTGGCTGGTCTTTTAAAGAATATTTTTATCTCTGAGAGTACTTATATATATATTTGGTGACAGATCTGGCCACTCCTGAAAGCCTTGCTGTTGGTCAAATTACCATTTCTATTAATACTAATTTCACTCAGTATAATTGGGTACCCTTGCAAGAGCCTTAGAGTGGCTGGCTTTGGAGTATCTGGTGGCAGTGTAACTACATTAAAGTCTGTGCAGAAGGGGGCATAACTAGTAAATCTGTGACAGACTTTCCCAGGTGTGTGTGTGTGTGTGTGTGTGTGTGTGTGTGTGTGTGTGTGTGTGTGTGTGTGTGTGTGTGTGTGTGTGTGTGTGTGTGTGTGTGTATGTGTGTGTGTGTGAAAATCAAATCTCAAAGAGTGTGTGTGTCAGCTGTTTGGAACAGGGACACAAAGCACTGGTACTCAGCTGAGGTCTCAGTTCTATAGCTGTGCCAGTGGGAAGTCTTAATGAGGACTTGAAGGGAGACAGATAGCAAAATCCAGACTCTGGCTTGACTGTGTTCCCTGTGTGCTCTTAAGGGAAATTGTGTTTCATGCAGAGATCTGCATCTGGAAATACTTGGTGTATCCATTTTTGTTCCAAGTGAATGTCCCTCTACAGTGCCAGTGGTGAGAATTCAGGCACTTTGATTACTGGCCCATAGTGGGGACATCACATCTAGTATCACCATTAAGTATCCTTTTCAATAATAGCCTAACCACAGGCTTTGTTTCTGTGGAATGGAGAACAGCAAGAGTTATTCCCCTCCACAAAGGTGGCCTAGCAACAGACCCAAGCAATTACAAAACCATAAGCCCGACCAGCCTCATATGTAAGGCCATGGAACGTATTATTATAGATTTCATAAATAAAGACATAGGCAACCTCCAAACCCTGGATCCTACCCAATTTGGCTTCATCAAGAGCAGATACTGCCTGTTAAATCTGGTGGACTTTTTTGGAAATGTGACCACAGCATACCTCAACTTGGCAAAGGCATTCAACACAATCCCACATTCAGGCATTACCAATAAACTTAGCAAACTGAATGTAAACCCCTTCATTGTAAGATCAGTTGCGACTGTCTTATAAACCGGACACACACTATCAAAGTGGGTGACTCCACATCAACCAGCAGACTGGTTACCAGTGGGGTGCCACAGGGGTAAGTGCAGGGCCCCCCAACTGTTTGGTATATACTTCTCAGAAGTTCAGGTCAAAACTAAGGGTTGTGGATGACCAAGTTTGCAGACGATTGCAAACTAGGTGCAATCAGTGAATCCCCAAATGATGTCAGTATACTCCAGGAGGGTCTCATGCAGTCCAACGATTGATGTATTAGTCATGGCCTCAAACTCAATGCAAAAAACTGCATAATTATTCCCTTCAGTACAAGCAATGTCCCTTCACACTATCAAATCAACAACAATGCCTTAAGTACCCACAAAATGTTAAGGGATCTGGGATCACAAGTTGACTACAACCTTAACTTTGACCACCATGTTTCTACTGTAGTAAGGAAGGCTTTCTATGCAGCACACTTGATTAGTGAAGACATTGCCTTGAGAGCAAAAGAGGTGATAACTCCTCTATACTTGACGCTAATCTGGCCCATAATGAGTATAATTTCCTGTTTGGCATGTACCTTATAAAACACCTGCAGCAACTGGAGAGACCTCCAAGGTTTCTAACAAAGGAGATCAAGGGGCTCCAGCATGTGCCTTATACAGACCAACTAAATTCCCTGTCTCTGTGTTGTATAGACTTCTTAGGGGAGACTTATGCCTGGCCTACAGAGCAATCCAAGACCCAAACCTAATGAACTTGCTGCATATCAGTAAATCAAACGGGACTAGGGCTATATGCTGTGGACAGATTTATCTCCCAGTGACTGAATCTTTGGAATAGGCTACCAATTTATGTGAAACAGAACACCTCTATTACTCTATTCAAGAGGAACCTAGAAGACAAGTTGATGGGGCACTGTAAATTCTTACCAGGGATGGTGCACACAACCCTCCTGGACATGGGAAGTCATCACTAAATGCAATCTTGGGCATTGACTAGCATTTTCATGGTATTACATTCGGATGAAACATCTAGGCTTAAAATGGCCTCCGGGTCGACAGCCTAGTACTCTCCTATGATCTTATATCCATAAATACAATTGCTATTTGCATTGGTGGTCTCCCATACCGCCCTATGTGCTGAACACATGCATGTGCAAAGTGTCTTCTCAGATAAGGTTGGCCTACTTTCTGTTGCTGGCATTTCCTTGCTGATGTAGGCCTGTGTTGTCCACCTCACTTCTCCCTTTTAGCTTTGGCCTAAATGTTACACATATACATGGCATACACTAACCTTCCTAAACATTATCATCATTGTCATCTAACTGAAGTGTTAGAATAGTACGTTCTGCCAACATGTTGAGTATCATACACATGCAAGGCATATGTACACATGGTGCTGGCAACTGAATCGATTCCATCATTTGCATGTTATACTTGTGTGTTGAGCATTACCCAGGATCTGGTTTGCTTCCTTCTTAAGCAAAAACTGGCATTCATTAACTATGATTACTTACACATTTCTCACCATTTACATAATATTCATGTCATTGGTGTACGTATGTGTGCTGAAATTTATTTCTGATAAGATCATGTTATTCCATTGCATATCACATATACACATTGTATACCTGACAACTCATCTGTGTTGCTTCTGACTTGGCACATGTCTTTGACATATGAATGACATTTCACCTATGCTTGGTTTGTGTATTCTTTGTATATTAGATAGGAACATTCTTGCTTTGCTACACTGCTGTTGTGTGACACTGCACTTGGTTCTTTGCCTTTCACATGCAGGTTTAGAGGTTCTAGTCTACCCTCCAGTTGTCTTCTCCTGGATTTGCTCACCTGTGCTGTTGCTTGGCTTGCACTTGTATTACTGCTAAATAAATACATGAATGATATGTGCCTTGATAAAGTAAAGTTTGCAAACGTATTTATTTTTCTACATTTTTGATATACTCCATCCACATTTGACTTTCTTTCTTATGCTCTTATGTTAATGATTATACTCAATATCCATTGAGTACTCCAATGACTGCACTCCCCATTTATTTTTCTACAACACACAACTACCATCAGTCATACACATTGTGGTATGACTGTCACACAGTTACAACATCACAGCATTGAGTTGTGTATAGGTACAAATGTATCTGTACATTGCACCATGGCTGGTATGCATCCCTATCCTGTTTGTCCATTTTATTTCATCTATGTTGTATAGTCTGAATGTGTACTGTGTATCTTACTTCAGTTTATGTTTTTCCAACCCTTTTCTGTCATGTATTATGACATTTTATATGCTGTGGTGACCCCTAACCGGGAAAAGCTGAAAGACACAAACATGCTGTTTTTCCCTCCTCCGGCACCATTTCCCTGGTGTGTACATTCCTTCTATTCTCCAGAAATAAAAAGAAAAAGAAAAAAAAATTAAAAGGACCTATTCCCAAATACCCATGCCCTTCTGACTCTCCCTCAGACCATCATATTTCATCATACTGCTTCTGTGCCCCTCTTCTTCACCCTTGCTCCACATCTGCTTTTCTATCACCTTATTTCCTGGGGTGTGTGCATTACTTGTGTTCCCCACATGTCCTGCACCCATTGTTAACCACTGTTAGCTATGGCAGAAGTAGCCATAATTTCCCTTCACTTTACCTACTTAATTTTTATATTACAAATGTTGTGATTCCATCAGATTGTATAAATTGTGATGATTGCATTTATACATATCTGCCTACAAATTATGATGATATCTTTAAGTGTTTTTTTGGATATTTATCAGTTTTTAGGCAGATTGCTGCACCCTTCTATTTCAGTTGCATCGAGCTTGTATAATTTCCTTTAGGTTTCCATTTGTAATGCACATATATATATCTTAGTTTATGAACAACATTTCTTAATATACAGATTAGACACGACTGCTTGAAGTTGTTCAGACATTGTTGGCTGTGTCTGGTTTGCACTGAGTAATTTTCCATACGCTGAGGCATATTTGCATACTGCTTGGTTATCTGCAACTTTTGTGCGAAACACGGTCAACTGCACCACATTCCATGAACTTTATGGAACCTGACACTATGTCTTTGCTACATGTCCTTTGTATTAACTGAAAAGGTTCTTGTACTAGCCCACATATAAATAAATACATGAATGAATGAATGAATAAAGCAAGAAAGCATACATCATAATAAAACTCCTACAATACCTATAAGTAGGTCATGGAAGGCTAAAGTCTTGATTTTTCATATAAAAGAAACACTTGAATTGTTTCTGTGAATAACAGAATTATTATTGTCTAAGTGCTTATTAGCATCTGGCACGCCCTTCTGCTTTAAGTATAGCACTTGACTAAGGAATGACTTTTTAGAGAGTTTCTTGTGTTTATGCTCCACAATGAACAGACTGAGAAGACTGAAACTTAAAATCAAGAAAACACTAAAATGATACCAATGTAACTACAAAGGAGCATTTTGCACAGTAGCAAAACCCCCAGACCCTGCACCACTGTTACTTTATTATTGCTCATAATTATAGTGCAACTACTGAATCTTGCTGTTCTGTCAAACAGCTCATCAAAAAGTGATCCAAAACAGGGGAAATGTATGTTTATACCTGGTAGAGTCTCAGTTGTTGGCCTAAGTGCATTAATAAAGACTTGTGTGTCATTGTGCATTAAAGAGTCTGTCTGGATCACATTTGTTTATTTATGAACTTTTCCCAGCAAAAAAAAATGCTTATTACCCATGATGCCTTAATAAAGACAGATTTGCAGTTTATTTGTTTTGCCAGTGTGTCCTGCCAGATATTATAAATACCTACTCACCTGCTGTGGGATGTTTACTCTTTTGTTTATCTCTCATTTAGTACATACTCTAAAAGTACAAATACAATAGACCTTTTGGTAATCTGTTATAAAAATACACTTGTTTGTGTCAAAATGTTGAGTTCAAACAAGAGCAAAACTTGTGATGAGTCAGCAAAGTATGTCTGTCTGTCCTGATGCATTCTTAAATATCTCTGTATCATATATTCAAGAAGCACAGTTCTGAAATACTTTCATTTTAGGGGAAATGTACATATCTTTGATGATGCCTTGATAAAGTCAAGTTTGAAAACGTATATATTTTTCTACATTTTTGATATACTCCATCCACATTTGACTTTCTTTCTTATGCTCTTAATGATGCTCTGCTACCTTTTTCCCAGTTCTGTACCCTACTCAGTAAAGTATTTCTTTTTGGTTTTAGGATATAAGATTTGATACTAGCACAACTATGTATTCTGTGCTTTTCTCTTTAAACTAACTGCTAGGCATTTCTACACCTGCAACCATTGACCTCAGTTATGTGGTTTCTATATCTTTACTAGGGTCTATATTATATCATCGAATGCTTAAAAAAGCAAACAATGAATAATCGACCCCATGTAAACGAAAGCTTACAATCTCGAAAGCTCAGAACAGCGATTTTTTTTCCAAGGGAAAAAAATCGCTGTTCCAAAAAAAAAGAAAAAAAATTGAAAGAATACATAAAGTGGGGGGCTTCACCCCCCACACACCCCTTACTTAAATATACCAACTCCGAGATCGCACTACAGTGCCAAAAACAGCAAAGTAATGGAAGCGCCCAAGCAAATTCATTCCCTGGGAAAGAATTCGCTTAAAAGCCACTTCGCTATTTTGCCTTTTCATTGTTTTAAGTTTGACCAAGACACATTTGATAGAATGTGTTTTCGGTCATCTAATAGGAACTCTCTTTTCTATATGGACATCTAAGTTTTTGGAACTGCACCTATAACTTCTGGAACGATATACTTATAATCCTCCATCTGATCTGACATACAGAAGTTTTGCAATTATCCATCAACCAGTGGTCATTTTATTGACAGGATCATTTCCCACAGTAAAATATGGAATGTAGACTTGTTATTCATCATTGGGTGCTGCTTTTAGACTGCTGTTTTACCGGTGAGTATATTGTCATCTCTGGGCCAGGTACCTATACAGTAACATCTTGTCTTGCCTTGGCTACCTTTCAACTACCAATGTGACAATTTCTAGTTACTTGTTTATAGTCAAGTAAAATAGGCAGTAAAACTCTTAATCCCAATCTTCTATCAGCAGATCTTTCCTTGGTATGGATTCCAAAAACTGGACACATTGTTACATGTTCTAGCCCTAAGTAAAGCAACCATATTCTTAATGAATCATTTCAGACTAATGTTATTATTCAGACTCAGTGCATCAAATATGTCCCCAAATGGTAATCATTGAAATCTCAGGACCCGCTTTGCCTAGTCCCAAGATTTTGGCTGAGGTATGGCAGATCCCCACACTGGAAATGTAGAGGGGGGGGGGGCTTATCCTCCTTGCAAAAAAAAAAAAAAAGTTTAAGGGAGATAAGCAATGTTCGATATTTTTTTGTCTTTTTTTCAGCATGTCAGAAGTCATCAATTTGAGTCCCGGTATTTAAGTATGGAGCCACTACAAATCCCTTATTGAATAACCATTGTGCTATATTCACTTTCCTTTGAGCAAGAAAAAGAATGTCAGAACTATTAGTTCCTGGAAGTTCTGTAAAGACACTGAGCAAGTCCTTCTTTTACTATTTGTCCAGTTGGATTGGTCACTGTTACCTTTGCAACTAACAACCAATTTGTAAAACATCCGTAACAGTTTTGCTTTAGTCTTTTTCTGCCCCACCCAAAATATACACTTTCATATCAAGTCCAGACGTTTCAAGCATCAGCTCACATCTCCAGATCTAACACCTTCTCAAAGTTATGGCTGAGGTCATGTCTAACTACAAATCTAACAGAAATGAAGATGATTAGGAAAAATAAATTACACTCCAAAATGAGTGCAAAGTCCTTTACATTTTTGTAAAGACTGCCTTCTTGAAGCAGAAGCAGTTTCATTCCTTCAGGAACCCAATTATTTCTAGACAGAGCTCAATTCTTTTACAGTTAGGTCTTCCTTCCCTCACTAACACATTTATTTTAGAATATTAATACTTAGTCTCCAGTCTGTTTTACACACAAATCTATTTACTTATGTATTTTAATTTCTTAGCCAAGGTGGAGTGCTGATGCATCTGGATCATTTTCAGGTTCATCCTGGCGATATAGTGAAATATACATCAATTTCAAATATGTTGCTATAAAACATTTTGTTTTGAAACGTGGTGTAGCCTGTTGTAAATAATTAGCAAAAATATATATTGCTCACAATATTTACAAATGCTTTAAATAGATATGAGTTGAAGTATCATGTTGTTTTGTGACTATCAAACTGTTGTGAGCTAAAAGGAAAAGGAAGAACACACAATAAAAAGAGAAGAAGAGATAAAACTGTGGATATTTATTTGTGGTAAAGGTTGGAAATAGGCAAGTTTCAGTTGGTGGATCAGTTAATGGATGTGTGCTAAATTAACTCTATCAGGACTAAGTGTTAAGATTAAAGTAAGTTGTTCTTAAAGCTAATTGAGCAAGGAGGTATGTGGCTTTATGTCATTTGGCGAAGTATATGCTTTCATGTCATTTTAAAGAAAACCTTTGCAGGAAGCATCCTTGAATAAGACATTTATAACCACACACTGGAATTTTGAATATGAGTTAATAATCATTACATCTGCAGAAAGGTAAACCCATAGTTCTAGGTCTATAATGCAAAAATTGTGTTCAGTACACTGGAGTTTGGTCCTAGTAGGGGGTTGAATGGAGGGGATTGTTGGGACAGGAGACCTAATTATAGTTACAGATATGGCTTTTAAGTATACTATCAAAGAATAAGAGAGTACACTCTGATTTATTTATACATTGTGGAACTCAGCAGTATTTATTTATTCCTTCCAATCTGATAACCAGGCAGGCGGTCTGGTCAAGAGACCCTTTTCAGCAAAAATCTGAGCCATTTGGCGACAAAATTACAAAAACAATGCAGTAGCCATATTACAGTGATACAGGAAGGAAATTCAAAAACATACCATTTTGAGTAGAAACATAATTATTATATACATTTTGCAGTAATTCGGAGACTGATGCTACACAAAGTATTTACAATGGAAGATATATATTTACAATGGAATATGCAAAATATGCAGAAAGAAAAAAAATCAGATGACAATTAGATGAATTTTTCACATGTTGGTAGAAAAAATAGTACTGTCAGGCTAGCTGCATGTGTGCTGGTAGCTTTCTATCCATTTTACTGACAGTATGAGCAAGAGAACTCATTTATCAGGTGTTTCCTGACTTTTTGCTTTTATGAAAGAAACTATAGCATTTTGTCATCTGATCTCAGGAGGTATATGATTCTATATGATCAGGTTAAGTTTAGAGAAGGTTCTTTCTCCTGTTATAGTCTTAAGCTGAGGTATTCTAAGGAGAAACGTATCTTTCTGACAGGCAATCAGGGAGAGGGATGGCTACTTAAATTGCAACTTGGATGTTAAAGGGGAACAATGCACTTGTGAGATTGCTTTGAATAAGAACGTGCTAAATAAGAGACTGTCTGTGCCATTAGTGGCAACAAATCCAAATATTTAAGTAAGATACCACTTTTATTTCAATAATGATTAAATATTGAAGTCATACAGTGACCTGTGTGTTGATGCTTCTACCTTTTTCATGTTTAAGCCAAAAACGTTATCTGCTCGCATTTTTTAGTTTGTCCTGGAACTTTAATCTTGGGACTTAATTTACATTTGTAGAAGGATTGTGTTTCTGCTTTACACTATACTTCTTTATCCACAGCCTTAGACTTGGAGTTTCATCCACAGTTGCGGCAGAACTATGAACTACTGCCAAATATGAGCCTTATTTAGACATGTTTTTGCATTATTTTCCATAAGCAATGTTATTGGTAAATTTCTGCAGAGTCTGGTGCCTTAAACTGTAGTAGACTTATAATAGTGAGAATATTGTTTTTTATGCTCTAGGATTTTTGTTTCAGTGCTTTTAGTTGTTGATATTCCAGCACTGATTGTACATTTTTTAATATTCTGCTTACAATTTACCTACTTATTGTTGCATTCGAGTGCCTTTCTGCTCCCCTATTCTTTGTGTTTGCCCCATCCCCTACTGAGACATTAATCTAAAACTTCTAAAATTCTAACCTGCCTGGGGTCATTGACCTGTAGCTCAGACAGGTTTCATTCCAATGTCTTTCTATTCCCCCTGTTCTTTGTGTTTGCCTCACCCTCCACTGAAAGACTGAGCTAAAGTTTTTGAAAAAGCTTCAATATTTGCTTTATTTGATTTGACCTTTCTCTAGCTAGATTGCTTCTTCCTTGATTTTTTCCCAACCCTACCACTTTTTTCCTATTGTGGTTTTTATAAGGCTGTGTCTCTGGCCACAGCCCCTTATAGTCTTCTTATTTCCAAAGTCCCACCATCCCCTCTTTCATTGCTATTGTCTGTTGTGTAAGCTGTTTAAGTACTCTTCCCAACCATTCTTCCCATATATCCATTCTAGAAAATAAATATTCTGTATAGAATAGCCCATAAAACTGTACCCTGTAAAGCAGTAAATATAAAGCAAATACCTTGCATACCGATAAACTTAGTGCAGCTTGTTGGGTGGCATTATATATTGATGTAGTAGAATTCAGTACTGTATAAACATTAAAGTTAGCAGAATTTAATACTATTCTGCATAATTTGCTGCAGTAAAGCACTCCTATTAGTTTTCACCAACAAAGCATCCTTAAAAGCCTTCTAATCCCAATATACCACCCACCCCTTGTAGCTCACCAGTCAAAGGACTGGACAGAATAGATATGTAATTTCCTAACTTCTCTGTAGCCAGCTTGGTGGATATGTGATTCTGAGCCAATGTAGCAATTGTCTCATGTTTACCAACAACCACTTAATCCTTAAACAAACACATTATGTAAGAGGTGTAATTTCACAATTACACTGGAGGCTAAACTCTTAGATGCAAGCATACATCAGGTTGGCAAAACCACACACACAACACACTCCTCACAAAGCATGCAACACACACATAGACTAACCTATGCTAAGGCACTTGAAAACAATCTTCCTAAACAACAAAGATCACCTAGACCACCAGGTGGCAAAGCTAGGCCTGAGCAAGCCAAAAGGCATTAAGAAAAAAAACAATGCCTCACACCACACATACAATCATGCTCAATGGAGCCCAAAACACTAAGCTCCTAAGACAAGCAAACACACTTCCCAGGACTCGCGTTAAAGAGGACTCCATTGTAAGACATACTGACACCCCTCTAACCAGGCTGAATAAGGAGAAGATAATGGTTAGTTATTTATCTAGAGCCAGGATCCACCAAATCATACATGCATTCAAGTTATTACACCACAAGTATCAGTATGAATCCATCACAGTCTTTGTAGCTGCAAATAACCTAAGACATATCTCCTTGGATTATATGAAAATAGACATTATGGAGCTCTCAGACTATGTGTCTCAGGTTAGTATGAGCCTAGCATTGAGCAGCAGATTACCATCACCGATAATGATGCCACAATATGAGAAAAAGTTGATTTTAACAGCTGGCTATTTTCTGGTGTCATTCTAAAGGGATCCAATGTTTGTTAGCTTGGGATGACATGGTTAACAGGCCACATTGTCTTTCAAAGGAGGTCTGTACCATCTAGGCTTTTGAACACAAGCTAAAACGTTACTCCCCCCATAGTGCCTTTTTTAGGCAATGCCAGATTGACAATCCTAATGGCATTGCAAACTCAGCTCAACTGAACCTCAAGGTTCAATACTTTTTTAATACCAATACTAGGAACCTAAATAAAAAATACACTCCCTCCAAACCCAATTTGCACTCATCAATATAGACATCTGTGCAGTTACTGTGACATAGTTTAAAGTGACAGGGAGCATCCTGGCAGTTTAAGGTTTCAGTGCCTACCACAGTTTTAGACCAATAGCTGCACAGACAAAGGCTAAAGGTGGAGGTGTCTCAATATACATCAATAACAGGCATGCCTCTAGGTTGGTCAAACAGGATGATGTGATGGAGCTCTTCCACATGCAGATTACCTTATTCAAAATGCTGTACCATATCCTACTATTGGTCCATATCTGAAAATTTAGTCCCAGACATCTGGAAAGTCTTCCACATTATACCTCTCCATAAAGGAGGGAATTCTGAAGAAATGTCTAACTATCACCCTATTGCTATACTTTCCCCTCTACATATAATCCTAGAGAAGTGTATGCACACAAGTCATGGGCTACCCCAACACACACAAACTTCTGACAGACACACAACATGGGGTCGGACCTTCTCATAGCACTACCACTACTCTTATGCCATTCACCCATATTATAAATAACCATAGAAATAATGGGCAGTGTGTATCCGCAGTTTTCCTTGACCTTTCCAAGGCCTTTGGTATGATAAATCACAGCAAACTTATTACGTATTAACACTTTAAGCTGGTTCCAACTCTACTTATCAGGCCATCAGCAGGTGGTTCAATGGCAAAAGGAACTGTCCTCTCTACTCCCAGTCTCATTAGGGGTTCCTCAAGGCTCCATCCTTGCCCCCTTACTATTCTCCATTTTCACAAATAATCTTCATACTTCTATACAACATGCCTCAATTATCCAATACGCAGATGATTCCACATTAATCTGTGCAGCACCCTCACTCTAGGAACTTTGGTGTTTAACCCAAGACTCCTTCCTATCTGTTGAGAAATGGCTGAAAGACTCAAAACTAATACTCAACCCTAACAAAACACAACTCATGTCAGAACCATATGTGATGCCCATGCACTGACCCAGTAATCAAGAAGCCTCAATCCTCACCTCTAACACCAGTGAGGGGCATGCACATTGGGAAGGTTAACAAGCACACACACAGTAAAGTACAATTTCCCTTAGGAGCACACAGAGATTACAGTCAGTCTGGGGCTGGTTTCTCCCTTTCTCTCCAGATCCCCAATATGACTCCCCACTGGCACAGCTATAGGGTCCAGGTCTCAGCCTAGTGGTCAAGCTAAAACCTCCAGCACCCTCTCTGTCCAGCCAGTGCTTCGTGTCCCTGCCCAAGTAGCTCACACACACACACACACACACACACACACACACACACACACACACACACACACACACACACACACACTTTGAGATATGAGTTATATACAAACACACAGACACTCCTGGGGAAGGCTGGCATAGTTCTCCAGCTATACCCCCTTCTTTGTCCAGGCTATAAGGTAGACATCACTGCCACCAACCACTAATATCAGCTACTAATAAGGCTCTTACCAAAAGGTGTCCAATTTTACTGTGCAATATTACTATTATCCAATTAGTAAGTATGACGAACAGAAAGGCTTATTGGAGTGGCTTTGTACAGTATTACTATATACATGCAATGTACTCTAGATCTTAAATTATCTCTACATAAAACAACCACAGTTGAAAGGTTTAAAAAATATTTAATTATAAATAATAAAAACACAAGACAAATCTCAATTCAAAACAGTGCTAGTCAAGAGTTCAGACACAGGAAAATGCTTAAAATAATACTGTAGAATAGTCTGACATAAATACAGAAAACAGCTCGACTAAACTTACTATTTTCTATCTATTTCTAAGAGAAACAATGTTCTAAATAACTTAAATACATACAGAGCAAAGGCAGAGTGCTGGTGATGTTGTCAGTTCTGAAGACAAATGCAAAATGCTCTCTCTTTCTCTTTGAGATCTCTTAAATTGATAATACGTCACTGCTGAATCATTTTAGATTACATCATTCTTGTCCCTTCTCTGGCTCCTAGGCTACCAGAAACTCTAAATTTACATTTCTTAGTAAGCTTGCACCTGGTCAGGAAGCCACAGCAATAAAATACATTATACATATAAAATCTAGCAATTAACTCTTGTCCTAAGACAATAGAAGGAATTCCTTCATTCAGACATCCTGTCTCCAAGCCCTGAGATCAAACGGTTATAAAATGCTTTACTTTATCAGCTTTCTTCCAGCAGGGTGCACTGTGGTTACATTTTTGAGGTTCAGAACATATAACACAGTTTTTCTTACATTTACTTTTCTTACATTTGTAAAACAGCCTGTGGATTATATTAATACATACAATGACATAGAATTATCTACAAAATTCTATCCAGCTGGGCTGGCAACCTTTCAGTTTTTCACACCATATATCATCTATAACAGCAACAACAGTACATCTTCATACCCTTTCAAAAGATTGTTTATCTCATGTTTAAATATTTCTGGTGCTGAAGTTATAACAGATAGCAGTCTTTTGAAACAAACCATCCAGCTAAAGTAATGAAGGTTCTGAGCTTTTAACAATCTCTTCCTAGGGTTATCTTCCATAACACAGGTGAAGCATGTAATGGAACATACTCAGGCATCTACTAGATTAGGTGCAATATCTTCAGCAGCCGGTACAATAAACCTTTCTTAACTGCATCATTTAACTTTTGCAAGTTAATGCATAATCTTAAACTGCACAATGGGGCTGGTAACTGGAGGTGAAACAATTTACAAATATTCTCGAATAATCCTTAAATTAATCCTCTGATGTATTTCCAAAAAAACACGTTTATTAAGTAAACAAGTAAATCACATAAGTGCTTTCGTTTGGCCGCTGCCAAACTTTTTCAAAACACAACAATGCATTTCCTGTTCTATTAAATAAACTCATGGTAATATAATCAATTAACTAATTAAACATTTATGTTACGCTTTAAGCTATACTGCAGTGTATTTAAAACAAATGTCATTTTATAACATTACAGCGCACCTAAATATTCTGCAATATAATGCGCTATAAATAATGATAAAAATAAAACAAATATATAATAAATATATAATAATGGTGACATAGGATGGATTGTAACTGAGAACAAAACAAATACAAAAATATGGGATTCATATAGCCTAAGTATTTGAACATTGCTGAGTCTTATATACTACGAGACCAAATGGATACTGTAGTTCATTCAAAAAATTGTGAGTTGTGTGTATATATGAACATATAGTATATTATCTATTTGTTAGTTTTTAACATTTTACTTCGATTTATAATAAATATTTAATATATTTATATGTAAAAAACATTTTAATAAATATTAAATAAATAAATAATCATCTAATTTTAAAAGTCTAAAATCAATATTAAACACAACTGATAAAATATGTATGTGAATATGAATGTAGATATAATTGTATATAAACAATTTCAAAATGGTGACTAATATTAAAACCAACATAGTTGAAAACAACAGCAATACTTCTTTTAATCAAACCAATTAACTTCATTTTTAATCCGTGTTAACATATATGTGTACATATACATAATCTACTTCATATTTTGTCCTAAATGTTACACTGGCTTAATATTATCTAAATAATGATTTTAATTTCAAAACACTACTAATAGAAATATGGTTGTTCATACCAGGCCAGTTATTAGAATTTAATCTCAATTGCCACTCGAGTTCTGATTTTTCTAAAACAGGTTGCCATGCCCCCCCTCTTACGTTTTGTTTTATTACGTCTAAGACAACAAACTGAAAACTATGTCCAGGATGAAATTTTACATGTTTTGCCAATGCATTAAAATCATTTTCATCCCTTATTGCCCTTACATGTTCACTTATACTTTCTTTAAATTTTCTTTCTGTCTTCCCTACATAAAACATAGGGCAAGCAAGGCAGAATCCACACTATACCACCCTTTCGGTTGAGCAACAAGCTTTTTGTTTCAAAATTATTTTGTTATTGAATATTTTTATCTCAGATGTTTCATGCATATATTTACAAAATTTACAGTTACCGCACCTGTAAGTTCTACCAACATCATAATTTTTGGTTGTTTCAAAGGTACTTTTCATATTTCTACCCTTTTTATAAACAATAGTTGGTTTTTCATCCAATATATTGTGCAATGAAATATCATTCATTATAATCTGCCAATTTTTATTCAAAATTTCTCTCACGATATTACTGTGGATACTATAGTTTGTAATAAATGAATTTTTTAATTTTTTTATATCACTTTCTATATTATTTACTGTCAAATAGTTTTCGGTAACATCATTTTTTAAAACTACAGATCCAATTTCTTGTTGATTTGTCAATGTATAATCTGTATTAGTATCCACTGTATTCATAATTAAGGCCCTATCCTTATATTCCAATAGTGGTTTGTAAAATGATTCATCACGTTTCATTACCACTTCAGTCATTACCTCAGATATTAGGAATTCTGGATATCCTCTATTCTAAACATCGTGGATAACAACTGGCATTCAGTTATAAAGTCTTCTCTTTTACTAACCATCCTTGCTGCCCTGACAAATTGTCCTTTAATAACTGTTTTTTTTTTGTGAGAAAGGATGGCAACTGTTGTAATGTAAAAGAGTATTGCTGTATGTTTCCTTCTGGAATATTTCAACTTTGTATGTTTTCTTCAGTTTGTCTTTCTGTAATAAGACATCTAAATAAGAAATGCTGTTTACGTCATAATTTACAGTAAACTTTAAAAAAGATGTGGTCTCATGTAAATATTCAAAAAATTTCCCTATTTGTTCTATATTCCCTTTCCAAACAATAAATATATCGTCCAAAAAGCGAAGATAAAGTCTGCAACGTTCAAAGTAATTAGAACTAAAGACATAGTCATACTCCCACATATACATAACTATGTTGGCATATAGTCCACTACAAGGGGATCCCATTGCCACCCCCTCATTCTTCAAATAAATCTTGTTATTAAAATAAATAATGTTGTTTTTAAGAGCCATGTCCAGTAATTGATCATATAAATTAATATTATTTTGACAAATACCTTTTCTACTTAAATAAGAATTGAACATGAAAATGCCTTCAGAGTGGGGTATTGAAGAATAAAGATCTTTCACATCAATTGTGACTAAAATATCATCTTCATAATAGTCAATTTTATTTATAACTCTGAGAAAATGCCAAGAATATTTTAGCAGATGTTCCTCTGAGTATATATATTTCTTTAGTTTATTATCTATGAATTTTGCTATAGGATATGTGATAGACCCTTGTGCATCCACTATTGGTCTAAATGGTGGACAATCAATATTTTTTGTGTATTTTTGGAACCCCAAACATTGTTGGGGTTCTCGGGTGATCTATGTTGAGATAGTTAAATTCGTCAACTGTTAAATCTCCATCTATAAATAAATCATAAATTATTCCTCTAATCCTTCTGTATGAAGTCTTCATCTCATTTATTGAACTTAAAGAATATGTTTCTCCCTCTAATATAGTTTCCATTTTTTGATTATAGTCACTAATGTTGAATATTGTTATGTCCCCACCTTTATCTGGTTTTATAAACCTCACAGTATTCATATTCGATAAAGAAATTAGTATTTCATTTTCGAACTTTGATAAATTATACCTAACCCTGTTATTGTTACTGTTTGCGATTGATCTAAAATCCAACTCACATGCCTTTTCAAACATCTCAATAGTAGGGTGCAGTGGGGGGTTAAAAGAACTCGAAACATAAAATGGTCCAACAACACCTTCACTGTTTTTAAACATCTGTGAAAAATTCAATTTCCTGGTGTACATATTTAAGTCAATAATACTATCTACTATATTCATTTTCCTACTTGGGACAAATGTTTGTCCATATGACAACAATTCACAAATATCGTCGTCAAAAAACAAGTTTGAATAATTATAAACCACAAAGTCCCTTTTTCCATTGTAATATTTAATGGGACCTTTTGCGTCAATGTCTATTGCTAACGACGACCTCTCCAAGGACCTCTCTGCGTCTGTGCTCTCCCCCTCATATACGAACCACGACTGTTCAATTGAAAATGTTGCCCTTGATTCATCTGATAGTTGTTCTGTTGCCGTTGTTGTAACCTCTCGGACCTTCTTAGTGTCGGAAAAGAACTCTCCCCTAAAAATCTGTATTATCTTCACAAAAATCATCAATGGCGGAATTAGTTTCAACATTGTCACTATTGTTGTTGTTACCCATACTGTTATTAAAATGTTTTCCCCATTGTTGTGAAGTCGGGGGCTGAGGTTATGCGTACCTTTCACTATAAGCTTGGATGTCACGATTTAACTTTTTTGTTTTCCTTTCTTTAATTATTTTCACCTTTTCATCTATAGACTTAAAAATCCAATGGTAATCAAAGTCAAATTTACTGAAGGTTGTATCCTTCTTTATTAATTTATCTAAATCATTTGTCTGCTTAAATAACTGGTTTAATAACATGTTGTTGTCCTTAATAACAAGTCTCATGTAATCATTTAACTTTTGCAAGTTAATGCATAATCTTACTCTGCCATTCTTTCTAAATGACAGGACCACAGGAGAATATCTTTCAGAAGCTTCATTTACAGTTTCAATCACACCAAAAATTTTGCATGCATTAAGTTTTGTCTGAGCTTTGGACATTTTTGGAAATTATACTCTTCTGTGCATGGTCAATACATATAGTACACCATCTGACTTTTAAACATTTACCCCAGTTAAGCAGACCAATTTCAACAAAGATGTCCATATTGATTTATTTTATTGCAGCACTCAGCCCCACCTCACATGCCACTGTTCTGCTGAGTAGATTAGTTATGTATGTTCCTCCCAACACTAAACCCAGAACTCATACTTACACTTCTTTCAATCAGGCATTGCTAGGATGGGTCAATGGACCTGAGTTTTCCTGTGGAATACTGATTTCCATTTCTGTTTCATACAACTGTGGGCACTTTGAGATGTCTCTATAAGTAGCATGTGATACTACTGTAATATTATTATTACTGTACTATCAGTGCCGTCATCAGTCTTAAAGCATACTGTGGTTACTGGGGTTCCATGAAACAAGTGTTTGATTTACCAGTCTGATTCTTTCATAACAGTCACTGAACCCAGGAAAAATGCTCGTTGAGCATTTTTTTTTTCACTTTTATTTTCAGTGGCTTCTTCTTTCACTAACTTATTTTACTAACAATAGCAAAATATCCCATCTAATTGCATTTTTACACTTTCCTCCATGTGTAGCATATTGCTTTACTCTACTCGTAAAGAATTTCACCTCGTACATTTGCCACTCTGCCTTACGTGTTGACTCTTACTTTGGCCAGTATCGTGGTTTTTACTGCACTTATCATTTTCTTTTAATTTGACCTCGCAAACATCATTTGCCATATTTAGACTAGCATTTTGTGTCTTTACTAATCTAGCTTCTTTTGCAATCTGAGTTGCCTTCTCCAAAGTTAAATTCATTTTAGCTGTATCTTTTGAGACACTTTGTAGCAGATGCAACTCTGGTCATAGTTTTCTATCTGATTATTTAGCTATACTCTAATCAAGCTCACATAAGTGAGGGTGGGTGGCATAATGGTTAAGGCGGTTACCTTACAAACACAAGGTGTAGGGTTTGAGGCTTACAAGGGATAATTGGCTAGACTTAAAATGGCTCCCAAGGGCAGTTAGTTTAGTATTAATCTATGAACCTATGAACAATGTTCAGCCAGTTCACATAAGTGCCTAATAAAAGTTTCAACAGACTCTCCCTTAGATTGAACATATTTATGAAAACTTGCTCTTCCATGAATAACATTGCCACTTGGTCCAAAATGCTCATTAAGACTATTTATTACTGACTCGTATGCAACACTCTGGCCCTCAAAAAATGAAAATGATCAGGAAATGGCTTCCACTTCTTTGTCTACAGCATAAAGTATTTACCTGAATTTTTTCACTGTCTTTATCCAGTCTGGCTGTGGTTCAAAACTGTCTGAATTTCTACAAGTCATGTGAAGTAGAACAGTTCTAGTGATTAAACATTATCATTTTTGACAAATCCTCAGTTATCTCCAGCCAAAAAGCTGACAATAATAGGTAAAACAGCAAGGCAAGATGACTGGGTGTACAGCAATGTCCCTAGATCAGGCAACTGTCGCACATGGAATAGTAACTTCATTTATCTTAACAGGAACTTTGTGAGGAGATGAGAAATGTCCAGTAAGTCAAAAGTGTGAATGTCAGTGCTTTTGTGAGATTGTTTGTGTCTGACTGAGTGTGTGTGGGATATGTTCATTGATAAAGTAGTATGAATGTACTGATGATGCAGAGTGATATGTCCTACAATTTGGAGCAGTAAATCAGACCTTGCACTGTACATTTCAAAATCTGTCTCCCAGGAAAGAATATATAGCAGAGTGTTCCCTGACTTTCAGATTTGTACTGGGAATAAGCAATACATCATTCATGCCGCACTCTCTCCACTTCTGGTTCCCAAAGTAATTTGTACATGATCAATGGGACATTAAATGGCATGTTTTATGTATGTACAAAAAATAAAGACAACAGTCAAGGATAAACATCTTATAAGGCAGAAAGCTAAATACAAGGAGGAGTCCTCTAATCGCTGCCTCCTGGGTTTATGTGTGAGTATGCATACCTGTCTATATTTATATATAGATAATATATAGATATAGCTATAGATATAGATATATATGAATGATTGGACTAAAACACATTAACAACTTGCATGCCATTAATGAATAATTAACATATCTCCTATGATGCTTTCTTCAAGTGAGGCTTGCTAACTGTTTTCTCACAGATAATGCTACATTTTAATATGGTGTTTCTGGTTTGGTCCAATATCTATATGCATTTGGGCCAGTATCTATATGCATTTCTTGAATTGCAAAATGCTGACAAGATGCACTACTGACAACTAAAATATTGAACACACAATGCTGACAAAAACACAACTCGTATTCAACTCATTGCAAAACAACCAGTCTCATTTTGTAAGTGGTTTAAATAAAAACATGCATAAATAAATAAAATGATCAATAAATAAATAAATAAAGAAAAGTAATCCTCAAAAACCTAAGAATACCCATCATTCACATCCCCTGCAGCATCTTACTCATGTGTTGTTAGAAAAATATGTATTAATGTGTGCATGCTTAATGCCAAATTAATAATCAAGTGTTTTTAATATGCTTTTCATTCTATTTTTCATGCATTGTGTTATATACAAATTGAGTTTCATATGAGACTGAAAAAGATGCTTTTTGGAAACTGCAGCATGCTTTCTGAAACTTGCAAGTTGCCCTCTGACCTAGTAAATGCTAGCACAGCAATATTCTTGTTTATGCCTTGTGGAAATGTACTTGAGAAACAGGTGTTTATCTGCTAGGTCAGAAGCATATGAATGAACAATGCTCTATATTATAAATGTAATGATTCTAGACAAACAGCCTTGTCCAGAGGATGGGAACCTCTGTAGCTGCAGTAATTTAGAGATAAGGTAGACAAAGGATTATTATAGCAATAACCCACGCCTGGGTGTGGGTAATGCTAAATTTACCCACGGTTGGCGTGGTTTACCAAACAAAGCCAACCGTGGGTAAATTTAGCATTACCCACACCCAGAAGTGGGTTATTGCTATTATACCATGACATTATTTAAGAAAAGAAACTATTACTTTTCTTAAATAATGGCATAGTATAATGCCTGTTTACTGCCCTTCCGCAGATGTCTGGCATCCGGCAGTTCTGATGTACTGCGGCGCCTGCAGTACATCAGAGTTGTAACAAAGCAACAGAGAAAGCAAGATCTCCGTTTTTTTTTAAGCTATGTTAAATGAGTTTAACATAGCAAGACAGTTTTAAAATAAGCAACGGAGATGTCCGTTTATTTTAAAACTGTCTCGCTATGTTAAACTCATTTAACATAGCTTAAACACTAAAAAAAGCAACGGAGATCTTGCTTTCCGTGCTTTTTAAAATTGTCGCTATGTTAAATGGGTTTAACATAGCGAGACAGCTTTAAAATAAGCAACGGAGATCTCCGTTGCTTATTTTAAAGCTGTCTCGCTATGTTAAACCCATTTAACATAGCGAGACAGTGTTTTAAAAAAACGAGTTATACTAATGGAAAAAGTCCGCGACGGACCTTTTTCCATTAGTATAACTCGATTTACAACGGGCACGCTGGCCAATCAGCGTGCACGTTTTGGGGGGGTCATGGTATAATAGAGAAATGAACTGCTAGCATTGTGCTTGATTTAGCCGTAGTATCTTGAATGTAACATAACAAGTATCTAACTGAAAGTAACCAAGGCCATGTTGTCTTCCTCAGGAAGTTTCACACAAAAATTGTTTAAATCAGCAGAAATTCATGGGAAAGATGGTCAGCAGATGATGATGAAAAGGTGGTAATCTGTTACATCAGCATGGTAGGACAGGATTAATTTGATAACCTATAAAAATGAATGCATTTCCTGTTTCTGGTTAGACAAACTCTGTATTAGCACGTTTTTGTCTCCTTGCTGCAAGATTAAAGTGCCTTAACCTGAACCTACCGTGTTTTGATCATATTTAAAGTATATTTTTCCTTTGACAGATTGGTCCTTCAGACCGGAAACGTATTTCTTGCTCTAGGCCTAGGTCAGAATTGGGCCCGGTGGCGTGCATCCATATGGAGAAGAGGCCAAATCGGCTCTTCTGTTTTGAAAGACCTCTGACTGAATTGTCGTTCGAAAGAGGCCAGCCACTGTTTCTGATCTGGGATTGGAGGACGAGTCAACGATCCGGTGGATCAACTCACGGAGGGTCAGGTAAGGAGGAATTACCTTATTTCTGTTTTAAGATCAGGGACTAAGTACAGGACTGTTTTTTGTCAGGTAAATTTGCGTATGCAGATTAGGGACAGAAAAAGGGGTTACCGTTTTTTGTCATAGATCAGGGAAACAGAATAGGTAGACAGTTATTCTAGATAAACTGTGAAAAGGTATATATTTGTAGTACCACGTGATAGAAAGGGTTATGTAACAATTTGCAGCTTAGCTAAGACACCAATGGGAAATCAGTGCACAAAAAGTTCCCGGGACACGCCCCTAACTGAAGACACGAAGTATATGCAATTACAGTGTGCCGATAATGTTAAATATTACACCAAATGGGTCGATAAGTATAAATTTGAGGGTAATTTAGATAAACTTGCACTTATGAAACTCGTAAAACAATTAAAAATAGACGCGAAAGGTCAATTAAAAAAGCAGAGACAATTAGGAGTCCCTCAGGTGCATAGGTGTCTTGAGGAAGCAAATCGTAGGGAGCAGAGAATTAAAAATTCAAAGACAATGTTCTTAGACAAAGAAGACAATAACTTAGCAATAGCAACGGCCCCTCTTTCACCCCCTCCACTTCCGTTACCAGAATATGAAGCGAGTGGACGAGCTGATCCACCTCCGCTATACCCAGCTGTCCCTGCAAAAGCACAGCCATTTATCAGGGATCCTATCGAGACTAGGTCTCGAACACACGACTTGAGGAGGGAGATTGAATTAAATGAATTAAATAGAGCATCACAGGCTATGAGTGAAGAAGAGATGTGTCCGCTCATAAAAGTACCGAATCTTCAGGCAGGACAGGCAGGACAAGATCCGACTCTTTTGGTTTATAGACCGTGGACACCAGAAGATATCCGGAAAGCCACGGAAGGTATTCCCCACCCAAAAGTGACTTTTAGAAAATTTTTAGAAGACTTACAGGGTATGAGATTAAGTTACCATTTAAATGGAGAGGAAGTAGAAAAAGTAGTTAGACAAATTGTGGGTCCAGATTGGCACATGATCAGTGGTGACTGGAATCCTCGTGACGCACAACTTAGACCACTCCCACATACTAATGCAGAACTGGATGGCAGAGTGAAAGGTCTGACAGACCGAATCTCTGAAAAGTGGAAGCCTAGGGCTGATTGGACTTGCATTAATCAATGCATTCAACAGGAAGGTGAAACAGTTGATAGATATTATGCTAGACTGTTAGAGTGTTTTAATAATCACTGCGGAATGCAGATACCAGAAAACCAGACACATGATTCCTCATATGAACAACAGTTAAAGAACGCATTCTTAAAGGGTAGTATAACTCCCATTAGTAGCTTTATTACGAAGCATATGGTAGATCATCTAACAAGTAGACTACAGCAATTACTTGAATATGCTAGACATGCAGAAAGACATTTTAATAGTAAAAAGAAAAAGAAAACTCAAGTATTTTTGGCAGAAGATGGGTCAGAAGTATTTGTAGTACAAACTGGGAAAAAGGGTAAGAAAAATATCCAGGGAAATAAACAATCTGACAAACGATCAGAAGATTTTGAGGAAAGAAAGAAAAAGGGTGAGTGTTTTAAGTGCGGGAAAAAAGGACATTTAGCGAGGGATTGCAGGCTAAACAAGAAGGCGACTACAGAAAACAAGGAGGATGAGGAATGACTATATGATAGTCAGGAATCATTGAAAGAGAGTGAGCAGGGAAAGGTAAGTGAAAATGTGATAGCAGGAGTAGAGGATGTGACACAAGGGGTAGAGGATGTATATGAATACACAGACATAGAAGAAAATGAAATTTTAGACCTAGCTCTTTTGAGCTTAGAGCTTTACTTAGCAGACACAAAACCAGAAGTGACACTTCTGGTAGAGGGGAGGGAAGTTAAATTTTTGTGTGACTCAGGGGCCTCACGGACCCTGATACACCCTTCCAAGCTACCGGAAGATACAGAATCACCAGATTATATACTAGTGAAAGCAGCCAATGGACAGCTGTATCAGGAGCCACTGTCCCATGACATAACAATAACAGACCCCGTTTCAGGGATGACTCAGAAAAGTAAAATTGTAGTTTCTGCAAAATGTCCAGTAAATCTTTTGGGTAGAGATTTGATGCAGATATTTGGCATAGCCATAGTTCCAACTATGCAGGGTATGGAAGCACAGCGACAAATGGACACTTTTGTAGTGCGACCGGAGGGTGAAATGTATTATTGGTACAGCCAGGAAATGGTTACGACTGGTCTGGGGGCAGTAACTGAAGAACTGATGAACGTAGCCATCAGCAAGTTCCCCTCCCTCGACATTGACAAACAGCATCTGTTGCATTGTACTCTATATTACTGTAATAGACCAGGACCTGATAAAGATTATGAACAAGAATTGTTTCAGAACCATGCAAACAGGCTAGTATTGCGAAACTTGTACTGGGATGCAGAAGGGAACAGTGTAGCAAGTTGTTCATTGCCCCAGGAATTTTTAGCACTTTACAAATCTAATCGACTTCCACATGTTAGTTTAACTAAGAACAAAACTTTAAAATGGGCAGACTTAGGTGAAAAAGTCACAAGGTGGGAAAAGCAGACAGAATTAGAGCTTTCCGAACAAGGAGTACAGAAACAGAAATTGAACTGGATTACACAGACACACCCAGCTGTACACTCACAGGCTAGTGAGAATAGCTGAGTATTACTCTTATTGGAAGAAGAGGAAAAAGCCTTGCGAGACATACCAGATATTCTCTGGTCAGCAGGGAAATCAGATGTAGGACTTATACGAACAGCAGGACCAGTTACCATAGCACCAAAGTCAGCATTTAGACCCCAGAAAAGACAGTATCCCTTGAGAAAGGATGCAGAGGTAGGAATCAAGCCTATCATAGCAGCCTTACTTAAGAAAGGAGTCTTAATAGAATCTCCTGATTCACCATGTAATACACCTTTATTTCCTGTCAGGAAAGCAAATGGGGAATGGCATATGGTCCAAGACTTACAAGCAGTAAATAATGCAGTTATACCCAGGGCACCAACGGTGCCAGATCCACACACCTTACTGAATGATTTAAAGCCAGAATAAAAATATTTTTCAGTGGTAGACATTAGTAATGCATTTTTCTCGATACCAATACACCCTGACAGCCAATATTGGTTTGCGTTTACATTTCAGGGAAAGCGGTACACATATACCAGATTACCACAGGGATATTGTGAAAGTCCAACAATATTTGCACAGGAAATGGCAAGCAACCTGGCGGGATTTATCCCACCGAAAGGTAGTCAGATTCTACTTTATGTAGACAACATTCTGCTAGCAGCCCCAACCCAGCAAGAATGCAAGGAGGACACGATAGCTTTATTACAACTTTTAGCTACTCAAGGTCACAAAGTAAACAAAGACAAGTTACAGCTTTGGAGAAAGCAAGTTAAGTACTTGGGATATGTAATATCCAAAGAAGGTAGAATATTAGATGAAGACAGGAAAACAGCGATTTTACAAGCACCTAGACCAACTACCAAGAAGGAAATGATGTCCTTCCTGGGAACTACTAATTTTTGTTGGAGTTGGATACCGAACTATGCTTTGGAATCTGCTCCACTGGCCGATTTAATATTTTAAAAGCCAATGGCAGCACATGATTTATTACAATGGACACCTGAAGCAGAAGCAGCTTTCTGTAAGCTGAAACAATTGATAGCATCATCCTTAGTTTTAGGATTACCAAACTATAACAAGCAGTTTATCCAAACTGTAGATTGTAAGCAAGGTTATATGACATCAGTATTGACACAGCAACATGGGGACAAACAACACCCCATAGCTTACTATTCATCACAGTTAGACCCAGTGGCATGATCTCTGTCCCACTGTGTACAAGCAGTAGTTGCAGGTGCAATGGCAGTGCAGGCTTCAGCCTCAGTAGTGTTATTCCACCCTCTCACATTGAGAGTGCCACATGCAGTCGCAATTATTTTACTGCAAGAAAAAGTAGTATATCTTTCTCCAGCTAGGCATCTTTCCTGTATGACCATACTGTTGAGCCAACCTCATATGACAATTGAACAATGCACAACTTTGAATCCGTCAACTTTGCTTCCAACCCATGCAGATGGCAAACCACACTGCTGCCTGCAGGAGATTGAACAAAAGACATTACCTAGACAAGACCTTATGGATGTTCCCTTGGATGATGCTGAGGTGACATGATATGTGGACGGCTCGTGCAGGAGGGGTCCTACAGGACAGAACCTAGTGGGGTATGCAGTCGTTTCTGATACTGAAACTTTAGAAGCAAAATCTTTACCACAAAACTTATCTGCACAAGCAGCAGAACTGATTGCCTTAACAAGGGCATGTACCTTAGCAAAAGGTAAGAAAGTGAACATTTATACTGACAGTCAGTATGCTTTTTCTACTGTACATGTTTTTGCACAACAGTGGAAAAATAGAGGAATGATAACATCTACTGGTAAACCGATTAATCATGCGTAACTTATTTTAAACTTGTTAGATTCAATTCAGTTACCTGAAAAAGTAGCTATTTGCAAATGCGTAGCTCATACGAAACAACAGGATAGAATTTTAAAAGGTAATGCACGGGCTGATACAGCTGCAAAGCAGGCAGCCTCAGCCACAGAAACTTTTCTTTTGAGTGAGGAATTACAACCCTCAGAGACTTTAGATTTAGAAATGTTAAAAACAATGCAGACACTTACTACAAATATTGAGAAACAAAAGTGGATAAAACGAGGAGCAATCCTCGAAAAGGGACTGTACATCTCCAAGGAAAAGAAACCAATTTTGCCATCTAATTTGTTTAGATATGCAGCATTGTTGATCCACGGGCAGAGCCATGTCTCAACAGGGGGGATGGTGCAGTTAGTGAATCGAGTGTTTACAACCTACGGGTTTACAAACTATACAAAAAATTTTTGTGCAGCATGCCATGTTTGTAACAAGCATCATGCACAAGGGGCGTTGAAGCCTAAGCAAGGGAATTTTCCTACACCACCATATCCGTTCCATACTATTTGTATGGATTTCATAGAATTGAATAAATGTGAAAATAAGAAGTATTGTCTTGTTATTATAGACATGTTTTCCAAATGGGTAGAAGCGTTTCCAACTAAAAATCCAGATGCAGCTACTGTTGCAAAGGTCCTCGTTAAAGAAATTATACCCAGATTTGGTATACCGGAAAAGATTTATAGTGATAACGGGACACATTTCGTGAACCAAACAATTCAACAACTCAGTCGTTATTTTGGGATATCATTAAAGAACCACTGTGAGTATCACCCCCAATCTGCAGGGCTAGTAGAGAGACATAATGGGGTATTGAAGAACAAACTTAGGAAGTTGATAGAAGAGACACAGAAAAACTGGGTGCACTGTTTGCCTTTAGCACTGTTGAGTATGAGAACTGTTCCAAATGTGAAGGGATTAACTTCTTTTGAAACTTTGTTTGGGAGGGCATATTATACACCTCAGTGGAAACCTCTCATGTCTACAGAGCAGGAGGCTGACAGTTCACTTGCAGGATATATGAGGCGATTTTTGAATAACAAACTTTTGCAGTTAAATTCTGTTTCAGATAAAGAGCAATCGAAATTGGAAGCACCAGTAGCCCCAGGCACCTGAGTCTGGGTGAAGATTGTGAAGCGGAAGAATTGGAGTTCTCCGAAGTGGGAAGGTCCATACCAGGTACTACTGTCGACTCCCACTGCAGTCAAGATCGCAGAGCGAGCTTCCTGGATTCATTTGACACACTGTAAACTGGTTAAAAACTTTGAATTGGACAAAAACTTTGTTACTATTGCACAACAAGAACAAAATGGCCAGATACAGAGTGAGTAGAGACATTGAGCAACCTCAGAAAATTTGTATGATTGTTTTTATTGCAATATTGATCACACCGTTCTTTTTGTTGTGGCCGTTCCTTTTTCCTGCCACAAAGGTTGAACTGATTAGACGTAATGAACCAAACATAGACTGGCATCCAAACTTTAACACTTATCAGGCAATTACACATGTGTACGTAGAGACTTTTAATGTTTTGAACTGCTGGGTCTGTACGGCCATACCAACAGCATACGGGGGGTTATTAATGACTGCTATCCCCCTAGGGGTCAATGAGACCTGGGAAAATCTGTTTTTTGACACAGTCGCTATTAAAGCACAAGATAAGGTAGCACTGTATTTGCCTGTGACACAAAAAGGAATTGTATGTTTCTATAAAAATGATACCATTCAAGTTGGATGGAGTAAATGTAATGTTACAGTACAGTATAAATGTTATAGAAAACCAAATGATTTGAGTGGATCTTGTAGTACAGATTATGACTCATTTTTGAAATCTATGCATAAGACTCTTGATCAGGTACAGCACAATCCTGTACTTTTCAAACAGTTATTAGTAATAGATAGGAAAATGTTTCATGCAGGGCAGTCATTTCATAACAAAGTAATAACTAAGGTAGAAGACTGTTATTTTGTATGTGGTAAAAAGGCATATAAATGGTTACCTGAGAATTGGTCTGGCAGTTGTTTTTTGGGGTACCTGGTTCCGGCCATCCGACACACTGCAGTTTTTCCTCAGGGGAGTATTCGAAATACTCGAGACGTAACCAAAAAGACTGTTAAGAAACCTGAGAATCCAGTGGGACGAATCGAAGCAGGGTGGAAAGACCATCGTAATGTGAGAACCAAACTTGTGCACATGGACTTGAGTGATGCTGTTATATCCTGGGCAGGTATATCACCCATGTATGGCGGAGTTAAATCAATATGGGAGCTGCGAAAACTGTCCAAACTTCTCAAAATAATGAGTAATGCGACTTTTTCTGCCTTGAACTGATAACTGATGAACTGAATGCCATGAGAACTGTAGTGCTTCAAAACCGAATGGCTCTTGACTTCACCCTAGTAGCGAGAGGCGGAACTTGCGCTTTAATCAAAGAAGAGTGCTGTGCGTTCATTCCTGACCATCAGCATGAGATTAACGACCATCTCAAGGTGATTCAGCAAGTGTCGGCCATGACCAAACCAGGCTCAAACCCTCTGATAGAGTTTTTCCAGAATGCCTTCGGGGGGGTGGGGCTCCATTTTTATGAACATATTGATTGCTATTGGGGTAGGATTACTCCTAATAGGAGTTTGTATTTGTTGCGGAATCCCCTGCATGAAGAAATTAATTAAAGAATTCATAGATATATCCATATCTGAGACTATGTATCAAAGTACTGAATGTGAAGAGCTGCTAGAATGCGAGACACTTTCATAAAAGTTTAAACTGAATGACTTTCTTAATTGCAAATCCTGAATTGAAGAGGTTAGGAAAAGAAGCAAGCTGTTTATTCTTTTTTGAAAATAGAATAAAAAGTATTAACAGGAGGGAAATGTTAGAAAAATATGTATTAATGTGTGTATGCTTAATGCCAAATTAATAATCAAGTGTTTTTAATAAGCTTTTCATTCTATTTTTCATGCATTGTGTTATATACAAATTGAGTTTCATATGAGACTGAAAAAGATGCTTTTTGGAAACTGCAGCATGCTTTCTGAAACTTGCAAGTTGCCCTCTGACCTAGTAACTGCTATCACAGCAATATTCTTGTTTATGCCTTGTGGAAATGTACTTGAGAAGCAGGTGTTTATCTGCTAGGTCAGAAGCATATGAATGAACAATGCTCTATATTATAAATGTAATGATTCTAGACAAACAGCCTTGTCCAGAGGATGGGAACCTCTGCAGCTGCAGTAATTTAGAGATAAGGTAGACAAAGGATTATTAGAGAAATGAACTGCTAGCATTGTGCTTGATTTAGCCGTAGTATCTTGAATGTAACATAACAAGTATCTAACTGAAAGTAACCAAAGCCATGTTGTTTTCCTCAAGAAGTTTCACACAAAGATTGTTTAAATCAGCAGAAATTCATGGGAAAGATGGTCAGCAGATGATGATGAAAAGGTGGTAATCTGTTACGTCAGCATGGTAGGACAGGATTAATTTGATAACCTATAAAAATGAATGCATTTCCTGTTTCTGGTTAGACAAACTCTGTATTAGCACGTTTTTGTCTCCTTGCTGCAAGATTAAAGTGCCTTAACCTGAACCTACCGTGTTTTGATCATTTTTAAAGTATATTTTTCCTTTGACATGTGTGCTAACCCTAACTCTGTCCCTGCCCCTACCCTAACCCCAAACCTGCAACTTACCTTCCAAAAACACTCTTTCATACGAGACACATGGACACACTTCTGACACACAGACACATACGAACAACACTAAAACTATTTCCTTACCTAATTCTTTCTTTAGTAGTAACCTGCAAACCCAATCACGCAAACTCCCACCCCTAACAGTGTCCCACTTTCCTCTGTAAAGAAAACATGCTCTTGGTAAAATGAACATTTGGTAAAAAAACACCACAGTTTACTTTGTTGATAAAATAAACATTTGACAAAATGAACTACCTCCAGATGTACAGACCTATAGATGTATGTATGTATGTATAGGAGAAATAACTCAGAGCATCTGTAATGCTATTACACTGTAATTCTTAATTACAAATACCAGCTACCATGAATCCTAATGTTTAATTATATCCAAAACTAGCCACTATACCATGTGACTTGAAAAAATACTTTGACATTAATTTCCAACAACTGAGAAAGTCTCTCCCATGGAGAACTCAGCTGTTTACAGTCTTTCTTGGAGTTAATAACTGCACCACGTTAGATAAAAAATCTCATACCCACAGTGAGACCTAAAATAATATCCAAGTTTCCCTTTGAAGATTCTAGCTTGCACATAACAGTCAGCATGCTTTGCGTTCATTAAAGTTTGACCGTAACACCTATCCTGGAATCTTGTATTTAATAATTAACTGCATTGTCTGATGTAGCAAGAAATAAACTGAGTAATGAAAACGCCAGTGCCCCAGCGTGCATAATATCTCCATTTGGTTTCCTGCAATATTTATTAATTCAGGGCATGAACTTGAGGTTATCATAATTTAAACATCTGCAGAAGTCAGCTCCTTGAGTAACCTTGAAGTGCTGTTCACTGTGGAATAGGTGATCGCTGAAAGGAACCATCACATTTTAAAATATCTGGATTAATTCCATGATACTGGCACTAATTCCACTTCATGGATCAAATGACATGAACTTAATCCACTTGAAAGAGAGAGATGGTAACATTTAAATGAGCATATAAGCACAGATTGTAGTCAGCACTAAAATATTAGCAAAATTTAAAAAAAAACATATCAAAATGATGCAGTTGTTTCTGGTGAAATTTATCAGTGCACTGGTGCTTCTGGTCAACAAAGAATGCTATGTTTCTAAATGGCATCATGCCAGTTTATACTCAATAGTATTAAGTTATTAGTTTTACAGTTACTTGGGGACACAAGGACTTTCAGAGCTATTTTGAGCTATGCTGTTTAAAAAGTACATTTTACAATGTCATGGTAAACTAGATCAGTTGCATGTGTTTCAACAGCTATCATTTTGAAAATCATGGTTTACGGCATAATATAGAGGGTTATGATTGGGTCCAATTGTAATCATATTATTATATGTTTGAGGGTGAGTTTGGCATAATGGTTAAGGTCTTCACCTCATAGACCAAAGTACAGGGTTTGATTCTTTCCTCGGGCTATTGACTAAGCTTAAAATGACCTTTCAAGGCAATTAGCTTTGTATTCACCTATGATCCTTAAGATGTCAATGCCAATAAATTCACACTGAGACTGAAGCTCAAGAGATGAATCTTGCATCCATGTCAATAAAACAATAACTCATTAAGATTGGTGAGACCAGGTCATAAGTCTTTGTAGAGCATGGAGTTTTATCTACCCTGTGTTCTACCAGTTACAAAATAAAAAAAAGTGTGAAGTGTTTTATCAACTTTTAAAGTCAGTTAAACATTTAACAAGTGATGTCTCATAGACAGCAAGTAAATATTATTTAGAGAAAAAGGTCAGGGGCAATTTTTAAATTCTGCATTAGTTAACTAAAATTACTTACAGACTGATATCTATAAACATCTGATCTGCAGAGAGAACAAAAATATGAACCAAATACTTCAGGGACAGTTTAAGAGTGAAATATCCCTTCTGTGAGACCGGACAGTGACAGCATTTAGGAGGTGTGTAACAAATGTTACACTCCTCTGGATGTGTTACTGCTAGGTCGCGCATTACAGAAGTACGTAACAGGTTCATCTTTTTTCTGATTTATGAGCATAATCATAGAACTCCATGAACTATGTAGAAAGTAAACTCTGCTACAGCTAAGTACAACACTTGAACCCACATTCTTCAGAACAACAATGAGACTATCATAGAGGAAGGGAGCAAAGACTGTTGGGGTAGAATGTTTCTCAAATAGATATACTCCAAACTATATATACACACAGTGCATACTTCTCTTGAATTTTTGAACAGCATCTTTAGAGTGAAAAATATGCAAAGTGCAAGGCAATACTTGAGAGTCTGAAATGATGAACATCATATTAGTTGTTTGGAATGAACAGCAGTCATGCCAGTTAAGAAATGAATGGCACACAAAAATATATAGCAGTCATGCAAGTGATTCTATAGAATGACATCACAGATATAAAATATAAAACAATGAGTTCAGTAATGTTAAAAAACTAAATGTTTTCAGTACAAAATATTTAACAGTCACAAAATATGAAGGAAATACTATGCCATATTGAAACAAGCTGAAAGCATTGACAACCTGATTAGAGATGATGAATATGAGAACAATGGTAAACAGTTATAATGATTGTATCTGATTTTTGTAGCACAGGTTTGATGAACATCTGCATTGTCCTTCACCTTTTCTACTCATTTGCCTCACATTGCAAACTGCTTTTGATGCTGTCCCCTTCCTGGCATCTGTCCTTTCATAGAATATCCCCAATCCAAGCTTCTCTCTCTGCAGTTTCTTTATGTTTAATTATACTATAAATATGAAATGTCAGTGTGTGCATGTCTCTCTCTCTCTCTCTCTCTCTCTCTCTCTCTTCCTCTCTCTCTCTCCCTCTCTGTATAATGGAGGCAGTCTCTACTTCTGGTCAAGTTAAGTCAAAAGTAGATTGCATTTGCTGCTCAAATTGCTATGCCAGGATAAAATAGTCTAGCATATTTATTTGAACTATGAAACATAGAACTGAAGAAAAAAATGTGTAACAGTGCTACACTGATAACTGGCTTAATAAAAGGGGAAGACAAATGGAATTTGTTAAACTAAGATGAACTGTGCTGTGTTTACATGAATGTAAAGCACATGGGGTGGACCTATAAAGAAAGGTACTAGATTCACTGGATTACTGACTGGGAGATGGAGATGGAAGTTCACAGCAACACAAAATATGAAACTAGACTAAATAAAAATATGCATGTTGATTCATTGATGGCAGTTACTTGAATAATTTTGTTTTTGTAATTGCAGCCATCTAAAACTCACTTTCATTGAAAATTAAACATTTTTTTAGAATACAACCTCATAGACTCCCTACAGTGTGTGACCCCTCAACTCCTGCAAACATATACATACCAGCTTCACAGCCAACAGCAGGGAAAACTGCAATCTCAATGATTGCTGAAAGTTTTTTTTTTTTTAGAAAGTTCACAAATTTGAGTCACACAAATGGCATATACAGTAAATGTCATTAGCAAAGCAAATGGTTCTCAAATTGACAAATGAAAAAGCTATGACCTTTTAGACTGTAACAATGAATCTAACAAAAGCAAACAGCAATTACTGACTAACTAACTGAAGACATTCACCTGCATAAATGAAAATCAATTATTTAAAATGCCTCATTTATGATATTAGCTCTCCTAATGTGGGTAACAAACTATTACATCCCTCTGTACTATCACTGGTATGATAATTACAAGAACGGATTGCAACACTTCACCAACTATTCTTCATTAAGTACAGGTACATGTCTTAACAAATTCTGAATCTAGGCTAGGCTGTGATGGCTTGTTATATGCAAAACTGTATCAAACTAAATAGCGGATCTACTACAGAAAATTAAACTGATACTACCTCAGCATGACTTATTGGCCATTACACACCTCCAACTTTGTAAAGTTATCCAGCCCAGTCCTGGTCCTACTTACTCTGACAAACAGTACAAAACTCTCTTTTATCAAAACCTACTATTCCCATCATGGAATAAAAACATACAGCATCATTACTTGAAGCATGTGTAATAAAATTACTGAAATACACAGCTGGATTGAGTACCATGAATCAAACATCCTAACCATAACATTTCTGATGTAGAAATACTCCCACTAGGGAAAAATATTATCATAGCTAATCAGCTTGTAAAATTCAGGTGAAATATGCATAATGCCTTCTAATCGCCTAAACCTTAACAATTCAGAAATGGTAATTTCTATCCTTCAACAATTCTAAACTGTTTAGTTGTAAACTCATATGCACAAATCCATATAGCTACAATTTACATTCTACAACAAGCATCAGATAAACCTTTTACCATACTAGAGGTACATACCTGGATATCAGCAAGTGCAAAATATCACACATTAGTACTGAAGACATAAACAGACACTGGCCAAATCCTAAACTGTATCCACATGAAACGACAAGCATCAACTACTTCAGCTTCTCACAAAGAGTGGAAGGAACAAGAACTGATAAAATTAAGGAAAGACAGCCTTATTGACTGAATATTAACTACTCATAAAATAATATCCATTCCTTAGGCATTCTATCCAACTCTGTCAGTGAGCACCATCCCACCTTCTTCATAATAACTTCCAACTGTATATGTGCTAAAAGATGATTCAACAAGGATATGTTCTATATTCTACTTAAACAATACAACTGCCTCCCCTTTAAACACCTTCCTTTAGATGAGGTTGTCAACTGTTTTAATCATATCTTCCTGTCACTCCTAAACTCCATAGCTCCTGCTCATAGGAAGAAAGTGAAATTCTGTTCTGTCCCCTGGATGACTACTGAAACAAAATAACTAATGCTGAATTAGAATAATGCCTGAAAACAATGGAAAGCACATCAAATAATGCAAATGACACAAATCTATATAACATTTAGGAACTAAGTCAAAAACTTGTTATGAAAGAACAAGCAATCCTACTTATCTTAATTACAAAGCGACCATAAAATCAATCGTAGCAATACTGGGCATGTATTATCAAATATCTAAATCCTGGAAATGAAATTACACCTATCCCACTTTCTCAAAAAATGATTAATGCACTACCTGCATCCTTAATAAATACTTCAAAGATGCAACCACCTCAATGATACAGCAATCCAATGCAACATTCTAATACAATACAAATAACCTTCATAGTGCTTTATTTGACCTGCAACTCATCAAACTGAGCTAAAAAAGAAAATTACTACCCTGGCAATAGTGACTTGGGTGTCTGATAGAGCTTGCAATGAAGATGAATGAAAGGGGTGGACCTGTGACCTGGGGGCATGCATGCTATCCGCCAAGCCACCAGTTGACTGTAGCCTTCAGCATACAAGTATACAAACGAATGTGCTTGCAATAGGGTAGTCATTATGGGCTCCTGCAGTGATGCAGGTCATATGTCCCTCCACATAGGGATGGGATAGGCAAAATAATATAAATTTCCTTATTGCTGGGATGCTGGTGAGAATACAAACAACCATCATGGCTGCCTGAATGATGGTTTGCCCACATGCTCACCCTGCTGGATCTGAAGGTGTTTCCTACACCAAGGAACAAACAAGCTTGTGTCTGATTGAGAGTGACTCAATGGTCAGCAAGCACAAGGATAAAAAGCATCTGCAAAAAGTTACTAATAAAAAATTAAGGGTTCCTATCATGTAGTCGAACCTTTACAAGTTCAAACCTCATATGGTCGAGACCATAAGTTCGAATTTGTAAAGGTTTGAGCATTTGAATGGAAATCTCCGTAAGCGGAGGTTTCCATTTTGTTCAATGGGGTGCGATCTCGGAGTTGGTATATTTAAGTAGTGGGCGGTGTGGGGGGTGCAGGGGGGCTTGCCCCCCTGCTTAAAACAGTTTATTTTGTTTTCCGTTGTTTTGTTTTTTTTTATCCATAGTCGAAGTTTTGTAACTTTGAACATAATGGTTCAAACATTACGTGTTCGAATTTATAAGACTTCAACTATGTGATCTAGACCCAAAAATTAAAGCCTACCACCCCTGCACTTGATCGCCTTCTTTCTGAATACCTTCTACTCACTTCTGAGGCCATAGACTATCTATTTGCCGTGCTCATAATAAGAGCTATCTTAGACATATATGTTATTTATCTTTGGATACAATTGTAAATGCAGAGCATGAGAAAAACAATGCAGAAACGCAGCAGACTATCGATTTGTGTCAAATTAAGTCAAGTCGCACATAAATTAATACAACTTTACTTGACCCGCTCTAGTGAATGCACCAACCAGGTTTCAATGAACCATGTCAAAGAGTCCAAGGTCAACCAAAAATGTCTCAATTAATGGACCTGTTGCCATTCCAAATTTAAATCACACTCAAAACCCCTCTCAAACTCTTACTTGTATGACTACTTATTATTGTTTTAGACAGCTTCCCTATGTTCAGAGTAGTTCCAAAATAATGAGTTATGCTTTACCAGTTCTTTATTAATGAAAACTGTAGCTCAAAAAACATACAGAAATCCACCACAAAATATTTGTTCAGGGATACTAGCTCCCAATATGTAGGTTTGTTTCCTCACCCCCTCAGCCCACCCCAGCTTATATATATACCACCTCCATGGCTGCACTACAATGGAAAAAAGAGGGAAAAACAACAAAAGTAATGGTGGTAAAACTTACCTCAATGTCAAAAACTTGATCAAGATCTTCTTGGAGAAAAAATACTTCAAGAAAGTAGTAATAAGTCATTTTAGACATATACACAGTATTTTTTGCCAACATTGGTACATTGATCTACAGTAGCTAATCACAATATTTGTGTTTTATAGCAATCTTTTATATTCTTAATATCACTAGCAAAACTGCTATATAATTTTGTACTTTAACACTCATTCATTAACATTTTTGACATAAGTAACTTCTCTATATTTTGTACATGTTAACATTCACTCTTTAGCATTACTTAAGTGATTCCTGAATATTCTATATTGTTTATTCAGCACTAATGCTTTCAAAGTCTTATGTCTTGATTTGTTTTTTTTTTTTGTTTGTTTGTTTTTTTTGCACAGGATAAAATCTGGGAATGTTGAGCATAAAAACAGATGCATATGTTGTCTATACTTAATACATTTTTATTAGTTTACTTTGCACATTATGTTCTAGCTTTCTTTTTTTATGAAATGTTAGCTATTTAAAAATATTGTCTTTGTTCTCTTTTTACTTTTCTCTGCTAAATATTTCTTTACTAACTTATAGCTTATAAAGCTTTCCCTTTCCTTACAATCCAAGCAATTGTATACCCATAGCATATTTCTGTGTACTTACACTCCTAGCAATTGTATACCCATAGCATATTTCTGTGTACTTACACTTCTAGCAATTGTATACCCATAGCATATTTCTGTGTACTTACACTCCTAGCAATTGTATACCCATAGCATATTTCTGTGTACTTACACTTCTAGCAACTGTATACCCATAGCATATTTCTGTGCACTTATACTCCTAGTAACTGTATACCCATAGCATATTTCTGTGCACTTATACTCCTAGCAGTTGCATACCCATAGCATATTTCTGTGTACTTACACTCCTAGCAATTGTATACCCATAGCATATTTCTGTGCACTTATACTCCTAGCAATTGTATACTCATAGCATATTTCTATGCACTTATACTCCTAGCGATTGTATACCCATAGCATATTTCTGTGCACTTATACTCCTAGCAATTGTATAACAATAGCATATTTATGTGTACTTATACTCCTAGCAATTGTATACCCATAGCATATTTCTGTGTACTTATACTCCTAGCAGTTGTATACCCATAGCATATTTATGTGTACTTATACTCCTAGCAATTATATACCCAAAGCATATTTCTGTGTACTTATACTCATAGCAATTGCATACCTATAGCATATTTCTGTGTATAAACTTATAGAAACATAACCTTTGTTGCTGAGACATAGGTGCAATGTAGAGATTTTATTTCAAGAGATAGGTGAATTATTTTAACTGTCTTCTGAAATCTATTCGAAATTATATTACATACTGCCAGTTCTTGCCTGAGCATCTAACTAGTGCTCAATTTATAAGCCTGTTCCTCTTCCAACTGAATCAAGTTCATGTCAGTAGAATTAATAAGAAAAAAAAAAAAGACCTATCATCATGAACTTCAGCCAAATAGTTCAGTCAGTGGTCAGCTTTTAAAAAGTGAATATCATGTCAAGGTTGCACTCAAGGACTGGCTTTCACAAATGTTTAACTTGTGATAACAAGTTCATGCTCTGATTTTATCAGAATGCCAAAGGGAGCTAAAGGTGTCATGCCTTGTAGGGCACTGCCGTTTTCTCTCAGTTATTTAATTATTATTAATTCAGATAGTGGAGTTGAGAATAGAATGTAAGATAATAAGTTGGCTAGTGGAGTTGAGAACAGAATGTATGATAATAAGTTGGCTAGTGGAGTTGAGAATAGAATGTAAGATAATAAGTTGGCTTGGGAGTAGCACTGTCACGGGTGTGTCATTGAACATTTCCACTGATAATGGCCATTTTACATGTGTAGAGGCAGGCATGGTCATGCAACCTACTTTGCTTGCCAATGACTCCTGCATTTACTGAAGAATAATTTAGAGTGAATGTGGCATCACAATACCAGTAATATAGTGCAGCATTATCTGTAAAGATATGCTGAAGTGTTTACGCTTTATTGGGAAAGATGTAGACAATCTATTAACAATCCAGATGCTGTATGCTTTATTGGAAAAGAAGATGTAGACAATCTATTAACAATCCAGATGCTGTAGTCAAAGAAGTTGTCATGTAGCAATATCCCTAACATTCACTTTTTCCTTATTTTTGAGCATTTAACATTTTTGTAATTATATATATATATATATATATATATATATATATATATATATATATATATATATATATATATGCATCATCTATATAGCTATATGTATATCTGTAGTCATCAGTCTGTCTACGCTTAACTTGTGATAACAAGTTAATACCCTGATTTTATCGGAATGCCAAAGGGAACTTTGTATGTATATAGATGTGTGTGCATGTTTGTATGTGTGTGTGTGTGTGTGTGTGTATGTGTGTGTGTGTGTGTGTGTGTGTGTGTGTGTGTGTGTGTGTGTGTGTGAGCGCACGCACACAAGCACGCATGCACCACAGTATGTGTATGACTCCAAGAAGAAATATTAAAGATATTAGAGATTGTACACACTGAATTTTGAAAGTATAGAACTTGTGGGCTCACACTGATTGGCACTCTATTAATTAAATACAGATTCTTTGCAGCAGTTTATCAAATATAATAGTAACTTTTATGAAGTTATAAAGTGTAACAGAGTTCTATTTTAGAGCAACTGTTAATATTTTGTGTACCATGTTAATGTGATGCTTTAAATTATTTGGAAATACTTGCAATATAGACATCAAAAAAATGTACAGAATAACATGGATAAGGTGACTGCAGAAGTGTCTTAGTGTGGAGCATAACAAAAAAAGCAACTTGCACTAAGACACACAGGGTTTGCTTCCTCTCTGCTAACAATTTATGCTTACTGTATCTGAAAGTAATAACACCTCTTCTCTGGTAAGGAGTACAAAATTGTTTGCATCAAATAGTTTATGGAAAAACAATATGTAAACAGTGACAATTAATTATATGCTACCACATCATTTCAAGTGAATGCATTATGTGAACTGTGGCTTCATTGTACCACATAAAGAGAACAATTACAGTTTTAATCTTTCATGAGAGCTAATTGTTTATCAATGCTAAGTGACTGACTTTGAAGTAATCTTTTCAGCACATGTACCATGTTGCATGTAATGCATACACAATATGCATTTTTTATTGCACTGTTAATGAAAATAAGTTAAAAATGTTTGTGCTGAATACATAAAAATCACTTTTGTGTGTCAGTGGCTTTTGCAAAACCCATGGCTCTGCAAACATCTGCATTAGGGACCTAAATGTTCACCAACATAAAAAAGACTCACCGCAAAGATAGGTTCCTATTTCAGCATACGGAAATAAGTTACTATTACAGGTCAAAAAGTACCACTTTGTCTATCTTTAAGGCTAGTTTTGATTATTGGATAGGTGGATACACATTTACACCAGGATTGTCATGAACAGCCCTGCTCAATTATATGGCGAGCATACAAAGTGCTTGGTATGGGAGGCACAAACTTTTAAGCGCAACAGCATAAGGGTGTATATGGGTATGCATCTTAATATTGTCATGGTTACTTGCCCAGCATTGTTCCCATGCTTATGTATAATGCAGTAGTTCGATTTTCAGCTGGAGCGCCTTCTGTGCAGAGTCTGCAAGCCCTCCCCGTGGTCGAGTGGCGTTCGAAAGACATGCGTGAATGGGCGTGCTTTTGCTGAAGGTTGGGCATCGGGCTGGCAACTCGGCACCATAAAAATCGACTGCCAATCATTCGCGGACCGGAGTTCTGCTGTGGTAACCCCTAACCGGGAAAAGCCGAAAAGACAAACCACAGCAACAGCCTTTGTAGGATCACATAGAAATCTTCCTGTGTCATCTCACTGTTCTTTCAGTAGAGTGGTAGCAGGCATCCTCTTCATGTTACTACACTGTGTCCATCTATTCAGAATATCACACTTATCACTTCTAAGCTTGTCAGAAACCTCTTGGCTAAAATTACAAACTGATGTACCTACAGGTTAGCTGCTGTATGTTTTCTCTCTCTTAGATGTCCTCTTATGTAATTATACATACTACAGTGTAGAAATGTATGTACTTACAGGTTACCTGCTGTTTGTTTTCTCTCTCTTAGATGTCCTCTTATGTAATTATACATACTACAGTGTAGAAACATAATGCTTAAATTCCACCTGGTGAAAATGCACCCTTACTTCCTGTGTTCAGTGCAATTTTGAGTTTATTAATGTTATCAGCAAAATGGTTTAGCAATATATTGCAACAAAATATGCTCACATCCACATACTTCATAGGGCTCCATAAATTTATTAAGTGCAGGTGAATGTCAAGTTGTATAAATTACTGTAATTTATAGCTTATTGTGGTATATTTTCTTTTAAAATGGATTAGTCATTAACCAGCTTTATTTGACAGCAATATTGCACTGTACCAACTAAGCACATGCACTTCAGACACAGGAACATGCATCACAAATAAGGAAAAACTTGGATGAATATGACTACACCTCTGATTTGTTCTAAAACATTAATTTGACAGAAATGAAAAAATCCAAGCATTTATCTATAAAAGGCTTTATCAGACAAAACAGAACAAAAAAAACCTCACCAAACTTGTTTTTTTCTGGCAGTGTAACTAAATCTCTTTACCAGTTCAACAAATCTTATCACCATTTCATAGCTGTCATATAGTTCATCACTCTTGCAACATTATCAGTTGCCCTCTTCCTGTTCCATCATATCTCACACATCATTCTTATTTCAGATGTCTTATTTTCAAACGGATTGATTTCACCAAGGTTTAGAATATAATATCACTTGCATTGTATTAAAATGTTGACATCCAGTACAGACCCATGTGAACTATCAAAACTCAGCATCCTTTCTTCAGGGTAAACTCTACTGAAGCTTGTTGGCACCAAGGTATTTGTTTTATATTGCTGCTTTAGAGGGTACCATTTTATGGACTGTTCTACTGGGAAATTTTGCTATATAGATGTTTGTTACTGTGCAGGACATTGCTAACCCATGAAACATGCAAAATGTAAAGCAAAAAAAAAAACACAGAAAACTAACTAGTGAGCCCTCTGACCAATTTCTCAACTCAGATGGACCAGGCAAATGCCTCCTGCCACAAAATGAATAAACCCAGTCATCCTAATGTAAAAACACAGTAGAACAGACCTACAAGTGCAATGGTACCCACAAACCTATTAAATAGTTAGCTGGAAATCCTTTTTTGCAGGTGATTTCAAGGCAATGAAACAGCAGTAAGAGTGAGAGGAAGAGAATTTTTTTTTTTGCAAAAAAAAAAAAAAAAAAAAAAACAGTGAAGTGCATAGCTAAAACCAGAAAACAACAGTGATCAATCAAAATAACTTAAGCAAGTGCAATTTAGCAATCAAAGGTATTCAATTTGGATGACACTGGATTCAAGTAGCACATTTCTGGAATGCAGGTTAGGACTGCAAGCTTTGCTGAGCTCTGGGAAAATGAGCATGGTGCAATATTTAACAAAGGAGGTTTATTCAAGAGCAAGAAGCTAAGACCATCTAGTTAGGTGTCAAAGGGCAATATCTACAGATTTAGTAGAATTCAGTATTGTGTAAACATTAAAGTTAGTAGAATTTAGTCATGTTTAGCATAATCTGTGCCAGTAAAATACCCTTATTAGTCTGCACCTACAAAGTACCCTTAATAGCCTTCTAACCCCAAGTACACCACCCCTTGTAGCTTACCAGTCAAAGGACTGGACAGTATGGATATAAAATTTCCTAGTTTCCCCTGTTGCCAGATTGGTGGATATGGGCATCCTGACATAATGTAGCAATTGTATCATGTTTACTGACAACTTCTTAATCCTTAAAGAAGCAGACACAGTATGTGAGAGGTATACTACACAAAGATACTGGAGGCTAAAATATCACATACAAGCATGCATCAGGTTGCCCAAACCACACACACAACACCCATCTCACATAGGACACAACACACACACAAATTGTGTGCTGAGACACTTAAAAGCAATCCTCCTAAACAATGAAGATCATCTAGACTGCTCATTGTCAGTTATGCCTCAGCAAGCCCAAAGGCACTCAGAAACAAACAGTACCTAACACCACACATACTGTCCCTCTAACTGGAGCTCCAAACATTAAGTCTTTAAGGCAAACAACCACACTTCCCAGGACTTTTATCAAAGGGGACTCCACTGTAAGATATACTGATGTCCCCATAACCAGGCTGAACAAGGAGAAGATGACTGTTAGTTCCTTATCTGGAGTGAGGATCCACCAAATCATGCACACACTCAAGTTTACATTACACCACAGGTACCACTATGATTCCATCACAGTCCATGTAGGATATATCCCTGGATTATATGATGAGAGACATTATGGAGCTTTTAGACTATGTGTCTCAGGCTGGTATGAGCCTATCATTGAGAAGCATATTATCATATCCAAGGGTGATGCCACAATATGAGCAAAAATGATTGGATTCAATAAGTGGCTGTCTCTCTGGTGTCATTCTAAGGGGATCTGATATTTGTCATCTTGGAAGAACATGTTTAATAGACCACATTGCTTTGCCAAAGATGGTCTGCACTTTTCCCCTCCATGCTTTTGAATACTGGTTAAAACTTTATTTACTCCCATAGTGCCTTTCTAGGCAATGGCAGATTGACAAACCTACCAACATAGCAAAATCAACTCAACTGAGCCTCAAGATGTTACTTCTCAGTGCCAGGAACATAAATGAAGAACTACCTTCACTACAAGCCCTCCTCACACTCGAGAGTATAGACATTTATGCAATTACCAAGACATGGTTTAAAGCACACAGAGTACCCCTGCAGTGCAAGGTTTCAGTGCCTTCCACACCTTTAGACTAGTAGCTCCACAGACAAGGGCTAAACGGTGATGTGTCTTAATATATCAGTATATATTAGTTACAAGTATACCTCCTGGGTGGTCAAACAGGATAACACGCTGGAGTTTCTCCACTTGCAGATCACCATAGAGAAAATCCTGTACCATATCCAAGTCAGTCGGTCACACACTATGTCCAAGAAGCTGAAAATGCATACTTGGACCTATTGAAGACACTTACCATCCAACCTACTACCCTACTCACGAGAGTTTTAATTACCACTGTATAGACTGGGAATCCTACATGGACTCAAATTGACAGGCACAGAGATTCCTGGACTTTGTAAATAGAAACACCCTTGACTAAATAGTGAATATGCCCACTAGATGCTCCAGCATTCTAGAATTTGTGTTCACAGATACAGGAGAATACTGCACCCCCCCCCCCTCCTAATTATTCCTCATTTCTCGTGAGGTCCAACCATCAATCCAGTAACAGTTAGGAACTATTCCAAGACAAATTACCTTTTATTAAGTGATGGTTTGTCAAAATTCAATGCTCCTTCAAACCCCAAGAACATTGCAACCATGTCAATGGCTGCATAGAAGCTGATGTACCTACCAGAAGTAAGCCCAGAACTAGCCCTAGAAGCAAACCACCGTGGTGGCATCCCAAATTAAACATATACAGAAACAGGAAATATTTATGGCAAAAATCAAGAAGAATAATTTCCATAAAGATAAAAACTTTATCATCAAACTAAATGGGCAACAAAGAGGACTAATTAGATCAAGCCAAACCAACTTTGAGGTTAAGATAGCCTCCCAGATGAAAGGTAACCATAAGGCCTTCTTCAGCTGTGTCGGAAAATTCAAGGGCAGCAAATAACAATGTGTTGAACTGGTGGTTAATGATGCCACATTCACCAAGCCTGATAATATATTGAACCAGTTTGTGGCAAAATTCAGTTCCAGCTTTTTCCCCCACCCACCATCTACCATCCCACCAAAAATACAAAAATACCCACAAACATAACCCCTCCAGCTATAACTAGGGAGCATGTACTGGCTGTGCTAAAACCAAAAAGGTGGCCTCAATGAGCCCAGATAACATCCCCGAGTGCCTCCTGAACAGTGTAAAAGTCTGACTTATCAGGATCTCTGGAGACACGAAAAAAGCATAAAAATACACTATGTGTGCAGTAAAGGCTTTAACTATTATGCAGAAGCTTTGGAACAAGAGGTCCAAGTCATCATTTGCAAAGTAAGTAGGACTGTCGAACATCTTGTCTCATGCTGAGACATACTGGATCCCTCTGGAATGACACCAACTATTTAGCCATTTGTTGAAGCCAGTTCTGTTTTACTTGTATCTAGACATCATTCTTGAAGGAATAAAGATTCTGCTCAAGCACAGAGTCTTTTCTGAATTTGTGACATGCACAGAGAGTTCTGACATGTCTTTTTGCTTATGCCACAGGTTTTGCATCTCAAGTCGTTCACCTCCATGTGGGCTACCATGTTGTAATTATATTTGTTAGGTGAAAGAATCTTAATGTGCCTTGAGATATAAGATATCTTCGCACTTGAAAAAAAGAACTTACCTTTACCCCATCTATATCCAGCCTAGTGAGACAATATTCTATTGACAGATTGATCTGATACACTGGATTTGAGATCATTTAAATTGTTGTGACTCGTTAAAAGTATTTATTTATTTATCCTTTTGTTGAGCAGCTTAATCTCAGCCAGTGGCCTCTTTGCAGGAAGACCTGATTGGTTATTTATACTATTAGGGAAACTTGGCAAGGACAGCAGGGGGCTTTCCCTACTTGTGCAAACGTTCTTGTATACATCTCCCATTTCTAGTGCAGTGGCAGCTGGAAGAGTGGTGCATAAGTCAACATGGCAGATGGAGGAGTGCTAGAGACAGATAGGAGTGTGAACTCTGTAGATTCTGAAGTTATTTTTAGAGTAAATTGTTGGAATATGCCTTAAGTGGAGATGATTATGTTCCAGTGTGAGAAAGGGAGAATGTGATAGTAATTACAACCCTCCAGTCAAAGGTTGCAGGTAGTAACCTGAGACGTTTTGGCAGCAGAACCAGATGATAATAAAGGCACTTCTTGGTATGATATTATGGAAAAATACAGAGGGTAGAGGAAAACCAGTCTGAAAAATACAGTGAAATTGTTTTGGATTGAGATAATAATATGAGTCATAATAAATCTTACTGCGAGTAAGGCAGGACAAGTTCAATGGATGATGGGCAGGTACGTTTTTCATAATAGAAGGTAAACAGTAAGAATCAATTCAAAACTTGATAAAGTCATTGAGAGACATGATCTGTGGGATAATGTGATATTGCCTGTAGGCTTCATAGACACTGACATAATGGCATTTACCTTTTTTGTGGGGGAGAAACGTTTGGAGAAATTTTGAGACCGGGGAAGGTATGATGAAGTTTAACACAAAATATAAAGATAATTTTGTGTTAACTACACAAACTGCTTTATCAAAAAAAGACTTATGATTCAGTTTCAACGGATGTTGAAAAATCAGAAAAGTTAAAGATAATAGGAGTTTATGGACTGGATCTATCTGGATTATGGGGATCTCACAGGCATCAGCATCCAGAGTATTCCAACAGTTCCTGGATGCCATGTCAGCACATGCCAGTGAGCATGTATATTTCCACAACACCCGTGAGGTGTTGGCCAGCAATATGCACCTCTTCCACCAAATAGCAGAATGCCCAGAGGTAGTGGGTGCTATAGACTGCATGCACATACACATCAAAGCACCACCCAGTGATCTGGGTATGGCCTACATCAACCGCTGGAGCATCCCCTCCATCAACTGGCAGGTCATCTGTGATGCCCAGGGCATTATAATGAATGTGTGTGCTGGCTGCCCTGGAAGCTATCACTATTCCCACATTTGGCATCTGATGCAGTTGTACCAGAGATTTGTCAATGGGGACATCCCCTACAGTCACCTAGTGGGGGATGGTGGTTACACACTGGAGCCGTGGCTGATGACACCCATCAGAAATGCACACACACCTGAACAAAAACGCAATAATGAGACACACGCACAGACCAGACTTATAATAGAGCATGTGTTTGGGATTCTCAGGTCACTGTTCTGGTGTCTGGACACATCCAGTGGAGCCTTGCAATACTCACCAGCTACATGTACTCAAATTGTTATGGTATGTGCCATGCTACACAATATGATCCTGCGGAAACAGCTGCAGCAGGAAGAGCATGGGGCAGGACCACACAGCCCCCCACCAATGCCAAGGCCTGCACAGGCACAGAGTGACTTGGAGGAGGAACAACCTGAGCCTGCCCCAGTAGGCAGATGGAGTCATGCCCAGTATGCTGAGGCCATGGCAACGAGACGATGCATAGCGCATACACTGACAGAGTAGGGACCCAGGGAATGACATCTCTCGCTGACTCGCACATAGAGTAAAAGGGATGCCAAACATAACACTACCTGTGCTCAACCATGTATAGGGAGTGTACTATGTGCCTCTGACATAGGCAGCCCTCCAGCACCATCCACAAGTCTGGCACACCCACAAGATAAGCCAATCAACCTACCAACTGCCAAATGGAGTAGAATGTATTGTTACCTGTATCTATGGTATGGATGTGAGCATGCAAGGGAATTGGGTGGCTGAATGTTATGGCAGCTGAAAGTAGACACCCATAGTGGCACCATGACATCTGTAACACATACTGGAGTCACCATAGTAGCCAGTACTACACAGGATGACAAAACCCACTGCAGGAAATGTGCTGGGCAATGTGTGTCCATATGACTCACACATGCCAGTCAGGGAGGTTCACATACTCAACAACAGTCTCAGCCAGCAGGACAGGTGTAGACAAAGCCAAACAGAGCCTGTGCTATGGCCTCTGAATGATGGCTATGGGTAAACTCCCCTCCATGCCTACACAGACAGACTACAGCAGGTCAGGCAGTGGGGAAGTTAGTTCTGAAGGGTAGGAAGTCAGACACTAATATGTAGGGCAACCAAAGCTAAGATCTGTAGTACACTGGTATGCCTCTAATCAGCATGATAGGTAAGAATACAGAATGAAATGGAGTACCTGAAATACCAGTACAGTCATAGCAAGTGTGTACAATTGTCAGGTCCTACGTAGTAATGTAATAAAAGTCAGGTGTGCCCTCCCCCAATCCTGTGTAGAAATGTAGAAATAGTCAAGTGTGCCCCCCAATTCCTGTGTAGAAATGTAGAAGTAGTCAGGTGTGCCCCTCCATCCTATGTAGTAATGTAATAACAGTCAGGTGTGCTCCCCCAATCCTGTGTAGAAATGTATAAATAGTCATGTGTGCCCCCCATCCTATGCAGAAATGCAGTAACAATCAATGCCAAATGATAAACGGATACCCTGCAGAAACAGCATGCTACCTGTAGGTGTACAACACAAATGTCAGCACTGCAGTACAAACTACCTGGACTCGATCCACACATTCAGTACAGATGGGCATACTGGGCATGCTCACACACAAACACATGAAGGCCGTGTCTGCAAACACCAGTGGACCCAGTCATTACTGTCAGTCGCAGATGTTAGTGCAGACACTCCTCAGTATGCACCACTCATGCCTTTTACACACAGTGGATAGGAATACAGACATATATGTAAGGACAACACACTATAATAAGCCACATAGATGTGTGGAAAAGGGCAACTGTGACAAGGAGCCATCCAGGCCTGAAACACCCAGCACATAGCCAAATGGCCCCAACCACATGAGGTTCAGATGTCACTCACTGCAGATACTATCCACCAGTATCTGTCAGCATGAGACTATGTGGTGCACGTGCTAGCTGTGCAACATGACTGTACAAGGAAGTAGTCATCTAGCAGCTGTATACACATAGCTGTGAAATATTACCCTGTGTGTGCCCGCGTGTGGTGTGTCAACCTCTAGATGAATGGGTTGTGGCCCATGCACACACACTGCCCTCCCCATAGCTCTACTATGACGAGCCTGCTGAGGTTATCCACTGTGAAATACACCTTTGGGAGAGTTGTAGCCCAGTAATCTCTGTGGCGCATCCCATATCTGCATACTGTTGTAGTGTGATAAACTAATTAGGTAGGAGTTCCAATCCCAGACATGGCAATTGTGTGTTTGTGTGTGTGTCTGTCTGTGTAGAGAGCAATGCCTTTTAGGGTAGTCACATTCCCTACAATTCAAATGCTCTGCTCTGGCAAGGCTGCTGATGTCATCCACCTAGAAATACACCTCTAGGAAGGTTGTAGCCCAGTAATCTCTGTAGCACATCCTATAACTGTGTACTGCTGTAGCATGATAAATTAGTTAGATAAGAGTTCTAATCCCAGACATGGTAAGTGTGTGTGTGTGTGTGTGTGTGTGTGTGTGTGTGTGTGTGTGTGTGTGTGTGTGTGTGTGTGTGTGTGTGCACGTGCGCGTCTGTGTAGAAAGCAATGCTTTTTAGGGTAGTCACACTCCATACAATTTGAATGCTCTACTTTGGTAAGGCTGCTGATGTCATCCACCTACAAATACACCTCTGAGAAGAATGCAGCCCAGTAATCTCCATAGTGCATGCCATAACTGTGTACTGCTGTAGTGTGATATAGAACTTTGGTAGGGTTCTATTCCCACCCATGGCAGTTCAGGATGTTTTGTGTGTGTTTCAATGTCTGTGTAGGGAGCAATGCATTTTAGGCTAGTCACACTCAGCACATTTTAAATGTCCTACTTTGGCAATCCTGCTGATGTCATTCACTGTGAAATATACCTTTGGAAAAGGAGTTCTTCAGTAATCCCCATGGTGCATCCTATAACAGCTTCATGCTGTAGTGTGATATAGACCTCTGTTAGGGGTTTTATACCCAACCATGGCAGTTGTGGATGGTTTGTGTGTGTTTCAATGTCTGTGTAGGGAGCAGTGCATTTTAGCCTAGCTGCACTCACTACAATTTGAATGTCCTACTTTGGCAATCCTGCTGATGTCATCCAATGTTAAATACACCTTTGGGGAAGGAGCTCACCAGTAACCCTTGTGATGTGTCCTATGACAGCTTCATGCTGTAGTGTGATATAGACCTCTGTTAGGGGTTCTATACCCACACAAGTCAGTTGTGGATGTTTTGTGTGTGTTAATGTCTGTGTAGGGAGCAATGCATTTTAGCCTAGCCACACCCACTACAATTCGAATGCCCAACTTTGGCAATCCTGCTGATGTCATCCAATGTGAAAAACACCTTTGGGGAAGGAGTACTCCAGTAATCCCTGCGACGTGTACTATAACTGCGTAGTGCTGTAGTGTAACAAACTAGTTAGGTAGGAGTTCTAATCCCAGACACGACAGGTGTGTGTGTGTGTGTGTGTGTGTGTGTCTGTGTTTATAACTCATATCCTGTGTGGTGGTGGTTGTGAGTGTGTAACAACTGGGACCAATGTGGAGCGGGTTTTGCAAATTTCTTATATAGTGGCCCTAATACTTATATGGTGGCCCTAGTATATATCACAATGTCCACCATACAGGGATAACAGATGTGAAATAGCTGAGAGGCTGGGGTGCATATCCATACCCATACATGTGACATCAAGGCCAGGCAAACAAAGTTAGCAACCCCAGTATTACCCAGAGAACACTCTCAACCCATGTCTTATACACACACTTGCCTAGGTGACAGCCACTATGTTGGTAGTGCACTGCATATTGCCCACTGATAGTTACTATGGAGTGATTGCAGTGGCCTACAGAGGGCATGGCACCCTGTCCACCTGTCCAATAGGCAGGTACATGCAGACAGTGCACCTTCCCCATGTTCCCCACTGGACACCTGCAACACCTGTGGTGCCATTAAATGTGACCCACAAAGGACATAGCATGCCTGAAAACATGCCCTGTATGGACAGATGCCACTGATACCAGGAAATGCCATTAGCATGCTATCAATGTAGGTGCAAGGTAAACCTGCTGTTAATTACCAGTTCCCACCACACGAGGCCAGGACTGGCACATCTGATGATAATATGTGCACACAACATGGGCCAGACACCCCAGGTAGAGTTCCACATATCACTGTACATGCATGTGGGAGTTGTGCACATCACAGACACCATCCATGACATGGACTAAGGAACACATACATGGCAAGCAATGCACAGCACTGGCCACACACAATAGTCACCCAGGTGACTGGATGGTGAATACAATACCCACTCCAGAAACTACACCCCTGAGCCACAATGCAGACCATTGTCATGTTGCCTGATGCCAAGGTGTACCCATCACCTAGTTTTCTATAGCCATCTTGCACAGTCAACCACCACACACCCATGAAGCAATGCACCCATGCATGTCAGTACTGGCACCCTGTGTGTGTGTGTGTGTGTGTGTGTGTGTGTGTGTGTGTGTGTGTGTGTGTGTGTGTGTGTTGTATGATGTGTATGATCACATTCACACTCACTACAACCCCCATTGGCATACTGAAGCATGCTATCTGATGTCAGACACTTCCCCATGCCTTTTGCCCATATAACCTATGTATGCCTCCAGTGGTGCATGTGATACCTGCACAGTAATGTGTTGTGGCAATCTCACTACTGATGAGTTGTATACCTGGCCCTGCCAAGTGTGTCAATGTGTGTGTGTCCCTGTGAGAGAGTGGCTGTGTTGACGTTGGCACCTGTTCATGTGGACAGGCATGTATACTTAACCTACCGTACAGCTACCATATCCCTGTTGCAGATGTCACTCACCATCATATATATGTTCTGAGGGCTCCTTAATATGTAACCTATGTGGTGCATCCAATAACTGCATAGAAATGTGATAGGACTACATAGTTCTCAGGGATTTGATTCCCTGTGCTGGTAGGTGTGTGACACAAACATGTTTAGGTTTTACTCTCCCATCCCTCTCTGACTTGTCTTTGCTCTGTCTGCCTCTCTCACTCCCTCTCTGGCAGATGTGGAACCTACACCTGCTTTATTTAGGCAGCAGCATGTGTATTTTAAGTGATGCTCATGATCAGCTGATGGCCGCTGCACAAATTGCAGCCCCCCTCTACCTGATTGCATGTGGAACAGCTGTGGTAACATTCCCATAGCTAATTGCATGGAAACACACTCCAGTATCTAGGAACATCATGTTGGTGTTGGGCCTTTTCATTCACTGTGAGCAGGAACTTGAATTGTTGTTTGGCAAACAGCATCTCAGATGGATTGGGGATTTACCTCTAACAACATACACTGTGGAAACAGGGCAACACACAGTAGAGGGATGTGCCTGACCTGACTACAGACTGTAAGTGCTGCTATACTGCATTTGGAGTAATGTTGGTTTAACAGGGTGTGTGTGGATATGGCTGTCCTACATCTTTTAATACCTGCCATGTCAGTGCTATGTTTATGAGGAATCCCCATCTGTAGGGTCATCTGCAGACTGGGCAGTGTGTGATGCCTTTGGTTTCCTGTGTTACCCACAGAGCATCTATCTGTGAACTGCAGAAGGTAGTGTGAGGATTTCAGTCTGAAGATGGGGAAAGCTGTAACAGTTACTGACTTCATATCCCTAATAGGACATATGTTGTAACAAACCCTGTTACAACAGTAAATGTATGAGGTTATCACAGCAACATGTCAATATTGGCCCTGTGTATGTGATGCCAGCCACAACTCTGTCAACCTTTGCACATATGTCATGCATTAAGAGGTGCATATTTGCTGTATACCATAATTAGTGGCATCATATCTGATAACAAGCCAGCGAGATATCAGACTGCTACACATATTATGTACAGTAGGAGTTATATTTGATGACATAACCTGGACATTCTGTGGTTATGTGTACAGTACTTAGGTCTGTGTACTTATGGTGAATGTCAACAGTGTGTGTATTGTTAATATGTACTTTGGCCTGTGTACAGACTGTGGAAGATGTCAATGTTCTTGGTCCCATCCTATCTGATGTTACATGCTGCTCCACTGAATGTTACCGTATCAGCTTATATGCTTGTTGGGCCATACACACAAATGTCCCATCCCACAGACAGGCATCGGACCACACTGTGTAGTGGCCCAGTATATGTAGGGGTAGTGTGTGAGTGGCACATATGAGGATGGTGTTGAACAGATAGTCCATATACTGTAATATTATGCTAGCTTACAACATGTGGCTGTGGCTGTGTTCACATTGGTTGTGGTTATGCACTTTCACACAGGTGTATCTTAACCTGTGCTGTGACATGCCTCTAGAGCCTGCTATAAATGCAGGTACATGTGCATTCCCCCCATAGGAAATGTAGACCACTGTTGAGCCAGTCTGCCTGTAGCCTCCACAGTGCTTTGTTTCATGCCTAGCAGCATAGTGTACCTGCCCAGTGAGATGTCATGCCCAGATACTTGCCAGATGTACTGCTGCCAGGCCTCTCTTAACAGTCATGTATGTTAGACAGAGCAGTGGGATTCTGTACAGATGTATGTCAATATCTAGTGGATAGTATGTGGCCATGGCACCTCTGTACCAGCAGTTATTATGTGTCAGGACAGACAGTGGTGTGTGAATGCATAACCTATGGGGGCAAATGTATACCAGTCACTACATGTTATACCCATCTACATGGCTCTTAACATCCACATTGTCAGGCTCGGTCCACATGTTTTGCACTAAGGGGTTCTGTGTATACCTCTAGAATGTTCATAGTGGGTCAGAATGTCCACATATATTGGCCAATATCTCTGCTGTAGTCCACAGAAGCATTACATGCTAGCAGCGGTACTGTACTATGATGTCCTTAGGATGTCTGTAAGTAGCCAATGGCGCACATGTGAAAAGCAGATGTGACCTCCCACACACATCATGTCTGTGAAGACAATCCCTATGACAGTAGCAATAGTCTACTACTATACCTGCTATACATACCTGACATCCCCTTGCACTATGAAGTTGGGACTATAGGGGCTGAGGTAGGGCTACACTCCATGTCCAGGACATATGGTGAAAATATTTGTATATATAATTATCCAGATATCTATATAGATATATACACATATGAATATTAACATATATAGATGGGTATGTATATGTACATAGATATCCATATACACACTCAGATATATACATATACAGAGCCATATATGTCTACACATATACAGATAGTGATACATAAGCACATGTATGTATGGATATCTACATATATATTGACAGTAGTAGGTATATCAGAATAAATATTTATGCACATATAGTTATAGATATCTACATATATAGCAACATAACTAGGCATATCTGTACACATAGGATGTGCATACATATATAGCTATATAGACATATATCTATATATACATATATGTATATCTATATATACACATATCTATCTATATATATATATATATATATATATATATATATATATATATACACACACACACACACACACACACACACACACACACACACACACACACATATATATATATATATATATATATATATATATATATATATATAAATATATATATATATGCACGTACGAAGAGATGTACACATGGCCATATATATGTAGCACTATACAGATGTGTATACCGACATATGTATGACTGTACATGTGTATGTACATGTAGACATATATAGACCAACTATATGTATACAACCATATCCCTGTCATGAGTAAACATCATGGTTGTGTACTCCCTCCCGTATGTATCTCACCATACATATCTGCTATGTTCACATTATGATAAAACAACATATGTGATACAACAGTCATATTAATAACAAGGACTACACAATTTAGGAACTACAGCCAAATGTTCAATACTACTCAATATGTGTATTGACAGTTATAGTGGTAAAAAACAGCAGTCTTCACAGTGGTCATGGCGTAGTGGTTAAGTGTTGTGACTTCAGTGTAAAGGGTCCTGAGTTCAAGGGCTGTTCATTTTGTTGATGGGAAGAACAAGGGCTGTTGGATACAGAGTGGTTAAGGTGGTTTTGAGCAGCTTTAAGCGTGTTTGTGTGGGTTTGCTTGAAGCTAAGCGGTGCTAAGCTATGGGTAAATGTACGGGCACTTACACCATGTAGGCTTCGCTTACCAGTGCGCATATCAGCTTACCTGTAATATTGCTGCAATGCTGATACTTGCTAAGCACAGTTTAGCCCTGGTAACCAGGACATGCAACCCAGTCTGATAACCTGTAATAAGTGTATATAATGCCATGTACAATATACGCACCTATGTGCTGTCATTACAGTAGCAAGGGGAGTGAGTGACATGTGTGGAACACAGACATATATGAGGTCTGTACAGCACTGTTATCCATGTGAATGTGTTACATACAGGTGTAGTAGCCAATGGTATGTGCTGTCACACTGGCATGTAGTGTATCATGGCAGTAGTACTGTTGACAGTGCTAACCCAGGCAAGAGCAGAGTGCTTAATGTAGTACTGACAACAGGCACACCTGCAAGCATGGCTGGACATTGAGGCCAACCTATTGTATCCCTGGTGTGTGAGCTGTGTCACAGTATATACCCCTTACTGGGTAATTATCCATCATGAGGAAGGTAACTGTAGACTACCATCTATACAGCATATGCTAGTGAGGGCATCCGACATGTAGTTATGGCATACAGATTGTTGTCAGACGTCTGTCAACACACTCATGCTATTGCATAGCTACTTGCCAAGCTGATGACTGTCAGTCCCTTTACAGATATGCAGATGGCAGGCATCCAGCTGGGATATATACATGCAACCACAGATTGATTGACACTAACATGTCCGCCGAGCTGTGTAAGAAGTGGCACATATAGGAGATGTCACCCTGCATGCACCCCATGCCACATGTACCTCCACCACACTAACACAATCAACAGAATATGCTTGGGTGTAGGTCTCCATCACAGACACTAACCATGTGTTGTAATGCATGTTGCATACATGTCACCTTGACCATCTCAGTGGCCATGTGCAGGAGGCACCTGGAGGAATGGCTGATGCATGTCATTCTCACCCTGAGGGTCACGACAGTAGAGCCTGTCAGTTGATTACCTGCTGCCACCTGGCAGGTAGCAGGATAACACTGTACACACAACCCCTACACAACCCATCTCCCCTTGGACAATATCTAGGTACACAGCTATGACGACCTGCAGGGATGCACTGCTGTAATGACACATGTGTACATGTGCATGACTGAGTATAGCAGTGTTTGTGTGTTAGCACACCTGTACATGGGAATTACATGAGGGCCTTCACAACCAATGCAACACCCATTGCCATAGTAAGTTTTGGCTGCTGCTGTATGTACCCTGTTAAGCTCGCCCCCATACCGACTACATGAGCCTTGCAGTACCAGCACAACAGTGGTTTACAAATGGGGTGATAGGCATGGGATACCCATTGTGCTCTGGCATGTGTATGCAGCTGTGCATGTCCATATATCTGTAGGGAACAGCATTCCAAGGCCACATACTCCTATTACAATACCCATTGCCACACAGTAGTGCAGATAGTGTTGCTGCTGCCCATAGGTGAGGCATGACAATGCAACACCCTACTACACATGTGGCATGTGCATGAGATGCATATCCCTGTAGTACCAATGTTGGGGTATACTATGGGTTGTATCGCAGTTGAGGCCAATGTGTGATGGTGGGTATGGCAGAGTGTCATCATGAGTTTCAGGGAGTACAATATCCAGTGGGGGATGTGGATGCTGTGTACACTGTAATTACACCAAGGTACACCTGGTATATGTCCCATGTACCACGTTATGGTTACCACTGTCACCATCAGTCATACAGGTAACTGTTACCACAATCCAAGCCTGTTATGCATGTGATGTGTGCAGCCTACCTGTAACACATTGGAGACACGGTCCAGTTAGTTAGCAGCTATAGGCCCTGGTATCTCAGATGTGTGTCTGTTATGTGTCTGTAAATGTGCATATGATGGTATGTCACACTATGTATTGTCCAAATACACCCATTACATCACCCATTAGCATACTGTACATGCCGGGGGATTTTTTGCATGTACCATGTAACTTGGAACACACCTCATCCTAAATGCTGTGTGTGTGTGTGCAATGTAAGCCACACACGTCAGTATCACAACATAGCTAGGTAGGGGTCTAGTCCCAGTGTTGTCAAGTAACAGTGTGCGTGTATGTGGATGGGTCTACATCAGGTTGCAGGGTATACACACCTCAGCGGGCCATCTGCCCATGTGGCATAGGCAATAACCAGTTTAGTAACCTGTGAAATGTGTTAGACTGTACCCCAGATATGTCACAGCCATGGTATCACCACAGTGGCATACCCCGTTGTGGAATATGACTGCAGATCATCCTCATGCTGACACATGTACACCAACAACACAAATGGATAACATTATAGCAACTGCAATCAACCAGTGTTACTAACAGCTATAACGCATCCTTGCTGGATGGCTACACTATCTGCCAAATATGCCTTACACTCTACTCCCTACTACATGTTACACTGCAGTACTGTGGTACACTTGTGTACAGTCATGTGTGCATCAGAACCATATCAGCCTGTCCCTGCATTGATGGTATGGATGACAGGGATGTGGCACAGGTATCATCATATGCACAGGGTGTGATGTTGGTTTGCCAGAAGCCAAGGGTGGGCCATATATTTGACTCCATGTGTGTGGGTGAGAGGTGTAATCTTGGGAGCTGGGTGATGTGATGTGGTGTGTGTAGGTATGGGATTTCCCTAGGTGTTATTGCATAGTGTTTAGGTATGCATGCATACAGTTCTGCCATGTGGCTGCCCTACACAGGTGTTTATGGACAGCTACAGACCATACCTGGCAGGTTCTGCAGTTCACTGCTTCTGGCCACGGACACGTGGATTGTGCTTGCCAAGGATTCCATGGGCATGTCCAGGTACAGGCTTCAATTTGCTACTCTCACCTGCTGATGACATTTGTCCGCTGGTACCAGGTCCCTCCTGGGACTGGCCAGGACCACATGCATGTGGCCTGCTGTGGTGTGGTGTGGACAGCACACCCCCCCAAAATGCCAGGGCTGCTACTGCCACTACGGGAGCCCCTTGGTATACTGGCACATCCATGTTGACTACCAGCTGTTGGTGTTGCTGGCCTATGTCCATGCAGCTGTCGCCGCACTCCCACCACATGTTCAAGCACGGACAGACCACAGTCGAGGAGGGCATTCATCTCAGCAGACCATCTATCCATGCACTCAGTTAATCCATGGATGGCACCAGCCAGTTAACGGGCATTGTCATTTGAAAATATGAAAGCAGCCCTCTGCAGCCTCAGGCCCTGTCTGTGGTAATGTTCTGTATGTGCCTGCACCACCATAACAGCCTGAAACATGCTTCTGCTGGTACCAACTATGTCACCTCTGCCAGGGGCATGATGTCCAGCGGCCCTACCACGAGCACCTTGGCACATCTGTCTATGTGGTGGTTTGGTGGACATCCAGCTATGCCTGCTGTGACCAGACAAAGTAGGCATGGTTACCACACTTTCCTGTGCACTGCCACCGAACACCAGCTGTTCCTTCACTATGGCCACTGGTGATGGGGTCTGTATAGGCACTAAAACTGTGTGCGGGGGTGCCTAAAAGGGGGATGTCAAATGTTGGTACAGTGTCGGCCCCTGACAACCCCACCTGTGCCTCAACATTAATATCATCATCTTCAGTGTCTGTATGGACACCAACATCAGATTGCATGCAGGAGGGACCCTGACCCACCCCGCCACCTGTGAGGGAAAACAATAAACGTACTTTAAAACCTGTACAGCATTGCCTAACAGTACACACACACACACACACACACACACACACACACACACACACACACACACACACACACATCTCTGTAATACCTAACTGTCCATGGCTTTACAGACAGTCCCACGTATATGTCCATATGTTATACCATTCTGCATCACACTTGTTAACATACACACATTGATACCACTCATTAACGTCAGTCCTCTAAATGCCCACACAAGTGGCCACAACACAAGGCCTGTTACTACTTTACCTGCCTGACTGTGTGTAGTGGTTTTACATGGCCTCACTGCTGTCATTTGGTATGCACCGTCTGTATGTCCAGACATGATGTGCATGGCCCCTGTGTTTGTGGGCTAATATGTTGTATCCATAATATCTCGCATTGGTGTGTCATGTGTATGTAATGCTCAGTACTTGCCAGATATACTGCTCCTTCAGCCTATCATGTGACAACTGTTATATTTGGGTCTATATCAGTTGAGTGAAAACCCCTTTACGAGAATACGAATACGTCGAACTGCATTGCGCAAAGTACGTAAATCTCGAATCTCCAAAACCGAGAATTCCGAAATGTCGATTTGTTTTGGTTGCCCCATCTGCGGTATAGCTCCGTAAGGTAAGTGTGCGATAGATAGGACTTTAGGGTTAGGATTTGGGTTAAGATAAGTGCATAGATAGGTAATGTATGTAAGATTTAGTGTAGTGTTAGATGTAGGGTTTTTTTAAGTGTATGTATGTGTGTTATTTATTTTGTTTGGGTGTATGTCTGTAGGGGAAGTGTGCGGTAGTTATGGATTAGGGTTAGGAAGGGGTTAAGGATAGTGCATAAATAGTTGTGTATGTGGGGTTTAGTGCAGTGTTGGAAGTAGGGTTTTGCTAAATGTATGTATGTGGATTATTTATTTTATTTGGGTGTATGTCTGTAGGGTTTGATTACTGTATGTATGTGGTTTATTTATTTTGTTTGGGGAGGTACTAAGTAGTGGGTGGTGGGGTTGGCTGACTATGATAGTTCGATATTTTATTTTTCGCAGTTTAGTGCATTCGGAACTTTTGTGGTTCAAGGTATAGGGTTCAATGTTTAGGTATTCGCATAAAGGGGTTTACGGTCAACTGATATAGACCCGTTATAATTGGATACACTCCCTAGTGTTGACTAGTACTTCCCCAATGCATCTGTAGAGCTGCATTTGTGGGTTGTAGTTGAACTCTCTGCTAAATGCGATATTAAGGGTGTACCTGGTGTCTACCTTTTCTCTGGGTGCCTGTTCCATGCTACAGACCATATTATACTATTTGCTGTCCTGTGATTACACACATGACAGATATTTCTGGTGTGTAATGTGGCAGTCCATGTCCATGTACTGCACTGTCCCAAATGGTGGTACAGCCGTATGAACACCCCACAATCACACATGTGCATACATGGCCACCCACACAAACACACACATGCACACACTCATCCTACATGCATCTACCTCCCTCCACTTCACCAGAGTGACCCTGTAGGCAAACTAACTAACCACCAGGATGCACACACACACACACACACACACACACACACACACACACGCACACAGGTCCGTCTGCCAACATGCAGAACATATGGTACAGAACAGCATGCAGTTCAGCTATAGTCAATCCATGCTAGCAACAGTATACATGTGTGTGATGCATGTGCTGTGTCACCTGGTGATACCCCTTCCCCTGGATACCACTGCACCCATGTACACAGTATTGCTGTGCACTGCTCTGCACCCTGCCATTTATGGTGCACCACAACTCACAGGTGTACAACCCATTGCGGAATGTGCAATATGTGTCAGTTATGTCAGCTTTACTTCTCACAGCCCCTATGTTTTTCAGCAACACATACCTGGGATGATATGTGGACAGTGGTCATTGATGAATGCCTGATGCCTGATCTACAGCTGTCAACATCAACAGATCATGTATGACCACTACAATACCCTTACACTGACAACCATCAGAGAATACCATGGCTATGGGGGTGTACACACCTTTATTGATTAGACATACATATCCTTGATCTGCCATGGGACCACATCACAGCATATCTTAGCAGTACACGAGCCTGATATGTGACATATGTCCTGTACTTTCACATGCAGTGTCTACAGATTGTGTAAGGTGTGCAGCTGCTGACCGCAATGCATACACACCGTGTGGGCATATGTGTGCACACCCTTATCATGACGGTTTATCGCACCTCTTCTTGTGTGTACTACAGCAGTCACTGCTCCTGGCAGGGGTATACCAGTGTGGGCCATCTGCATTTCTCAGTGTATGTTCAATCTGCCCTACACATGTCCCCTATTCTGCATGATTGCAAGGTCTACTCATGTGCACATCCCATGGTGTTCACACACTGCTGTCACTATTGCTGTGTGGGTAGGGTTACGGCTCCCACAGGTCCTGAACCTGATCATGTGCAGATAGAGCCATTCCTAGCATCATTAGGATCCCTGATGCAGTGCACTGGTGTGTCATGCTGAAACTCCCTCCTTCAGCCTTTATGCAGATGCATGACAAGTACGCCCTACACATGTGTGTCACTTTGCAGTGTCCCATACACTGAACACCACATGTTGTAGCCTAGACCCAGCTGATAATGTGAACTACTGTAATGCCTTATGCCATAGTGTATCTCTGCAGCAGTTGCCATTGTCCTACAGATATATACACTGGTGTTGCACTGTATATGGCTGTTGTTCCAAACATGTCCCTACTGTAGGTCATGTCTACCACCAGTATGTTAATCCCTGTTGACACATTGCGCAATGACAGGATGTTAGTTATCATGCAGGTGTCTGACATACCCCTCCACTACCCCATCATGGTCACCCCTGTGAGACCATGCATTTCACAGCAGCAATACATGCACATGTACAGCATGCATTCAGGGTAGGTGTGTTAGATGTGTGCATGGAATATACCATCACCATCACATGCCCGGTGCATTGGCAAGCATCTACATAAAACATACTCATCAGCTACAAGCTGCTGCCTTGGTGGCATCCTGGAGGGACCTACATAAGAGGGTGAGGGATACACTGTCAGTGGCCACACCTGTGGCAGTGCTACATGGTGGGTGCAGTATCACAATACATCAACAGTACAGTCCCACAATACTAACACATCTCAACATCTGTTTATCACTACAATGCAGCAACACAATATATCTCTGACATGTCAGATATGCATGATCTACCTGTACCAATGCAGACATATACACAACAGTGGTCTACTGATGTGTCCTTTATCCTTACCTGCACACTCCTCGACCAGTGTGTGGGTAACACCCACCTCCACAAAGGAGTCCAGTGGTTGACGGGTGTCCAGATGGGCAGGTGGCATGAGGCTGGCCAGGAGCTCCTCCACACATGTCAGGGGGGATGGATGGCAGGCCTCCCCATTGGCGAGGTGATCACCCAGACTGCAACAGCATGCCGATGGGCATTGTGAAGCAGGTCAGTACAATGATGCCAGACCTGCTCTTAACTGTGGTTGTGCAGTCCGACATCATTGACCCTGTGGACTAGGTCATTCCACAAAGTGGTCCACTCCTGCTGCTCATGTGCAGCCCTGCCAAACAGCAGTGGATAGTGCTGGATCAAGTGTGATATCAATATTTCATTTTCTGCATGGGAATAGGTGGGCAACCATGCATGTGCCATCTTGGCTGAAAGACATAAAGATGGAAACAGGTCTGAGCAACTCATACAACAAGGTAAAAACAGTTCATAATACACATCTCCATCACCACCCCATCATATCTGCTTCAACAAACTGTGCACACAACTCATTAGGTATGGCTACATCTTACCTACCAGTTGGACAGATATTGTATTGTACTACACTTTCTGCTATTTGATTGTAGCCATGTCCCCGGTGTGGACACTATAATTTCTGGCCTGTTACAGACAATTCACCTGCATGCCATTGTCAGGGCCACTATGGTTCCATATATGCCAGTGGTATGGCTGCTCTGAGATTGCTGCACATCTGACATGCTGTGTTATTGGGGGTATCTATGCATGCTGTTGGACATGTACCAGGATTGTGTAGACTATTACTACTAACATATGTTCTATAACAGTGACACAATAACATGTATATGTTCTGTTGGCCAGCAGATCCACCTCTCCAACACCATTTGCACATGATACCTGGCCACATCACATGTGTGTCCCAACCTGGGGCCTCCTCATGTACTGTTCCAGCAATACTATCAGGAAGAACCACCCAGGGGATGTTGTCCCCACCACCTCAGGGCACACACAGACATGTTCCTGTCCCCTGAGGTCAGGTCTAGGGTCTGTTCCATACTGGGCTCTACAGACACGTGTGGGATGTGCTACATCAGTCTGAGAAACCCAGTACACATTCACAGGTCCAACCTGCTCCTCCTGCTCAGCCTCCAGACCAGGCAGCTTCAGGACATTGACTGTTGTTGTGAGTAACAGTGGGTGGGAGGCTTGTTCCTATTGTGGCCATATTGGGGCCCATGGGGCATCCACTTCACAGACTTCACACACCATACATGGTGTTTACCCACCACATGTCACATACCACCCCTGTAGACTGTCCTCTATATCTACCAATTCTGACCACCTCCACATGTGTACCTGCCATACTTCCTCATATTCCCATTGCATACTTCACAGAAGGGGGCAATGTGGTACCAACAAGGGACTGACATGTGACATACCCATCCATGTTGCACACACTGCCAGCTGTAGATATCTGTGTGTATTGCTATGTGTGCTGGTGCCTCACACATAGCACGCATCACTGTGGTAGTAGTATAGGGGACATCTCTTTGCATACATATATGTTTGTGTGTGTGTTTGTATATATGTAGACATGTCCATATAGGTATATATTTATATATATGTGCAGATATATGTTATGTCTACACAAGGGTATATGTATATTTCTGGACATGCATGCTGATATACATATATATCTTTATATATTATATATGTGACATATGTACACATATGCATACCTATATGTGGGGTACATTCAGACATCAGTGCCACAATATCACAACACCTTCCTGCACAGCTCTGCCTTGCTACAACACAGACAGGTGCTACATTACAAACGGTCTGATATTAGGGGGGCATATGTAGGACACAATTGCAGCTAACCCTATTACACACCTATCACATTCTGGCATGCTACATTACAGATTAACCTGAGTCTCCTGCCAGTGGTGGGCTGTGCCTCCCACATGTCCATCATAATGGCATTACTTCCACCACCAGCCATTAGCCACGTAATATACATACTTCCCATTACACAACACACACTATGATAGCTTGCATCTTGTCTGTCAGTGCTGACCTGCACAGTTGACAGCTATGGCCCACTACCCACAAGGACAGACACTATTGTCCATAGCAGTTGTTCAGTTGAACATCATCACAACAACACTTGATGGCACATAAGAATCACTCCACATCATCTATCCCATTATTATGGACCAAGTACTACATTCTATTACATGTATATATACTTCACATACCTGTTGTGGGAATGATGTCTTGTTGAATGACTTAGGCTTTTATTTCGAAGAGATTTGTCTGTCTTTTTTTTTTCTCACTCTCTCTCTCTCTCTCTCTCTCTCTCTCCCTCTTTCTCCAGTAAATGTATTGAGCTACTTTGAATAGATTGCAGCCTGGCTTTAGTAGGTGATGCACATGATCAGGTGATGACCTCTGCACCAATCAGTGTCCTCCACTTCCTAACTGCATGCAGCTTGCTGTGTAGTACTGCCAGTTACCACCACCATGGCAACCACCTACTATAAATCCCTACATCATGTGAGCGTGGTCCCTTTACCTTTCCTGTGTGACAGACATCCTTCCTGTGTGTGGGCATCAGTGTTACAGACAGCAAGTAGCAATCCCTCTTACAGGAGAACTGGCACACTCAGGCTAGCTACATATTTGTAGGAGATTCCAGAACTACAGACAGAGTGTGAGTAGAGTTGTGTTATGCTTCGTATAGCAGTCTTGTTACAGGGTGTGTGTCTACATGCTAGTTTACCTTGGAATGCAGTCTGTCTGCATAGCTCTCAACTGTGGGCCTATCCTCTTGGTGGCCAGAGTCGTGCCTATTATGTTTTGTTTGTTCAACACACAGGTCTTGTGTCAGATATTTCACTGGCAGTGTGTGTGTTGAGTGCTATCAGTACATGGCTACATCCATTTCTTTTTCTAAACTCAATTCCCTGGCTAAGGATATGTTGCAGACTATCCTGTAACATCAGTGACTTCCTTAGTGTATGGCAACAGTTTTCCACATATGGGCCTGTGTTCCAGCCTCTGTTCTCTACCTATATACCAAGCTTTGCATATATGACATGCTGTCAGGGGTTGGTCTGTAGTGGGCTGTGAGTATATCACTCTGCCATTGCTACCATCAGTCCACTGCTGTTGTATCCCCCACACATATGGTGGGGCTGGGGCCATATATGTGTCAGCTTCACCTACACAATATATGTGTGCCCTTATGCACTCCAGAGGCCAGTGTATGTAACAATGGTATATGGCCCTGTATTATTGAGTCTGGGGGGGGTGCACCATAAATAACCTAGGCTGTTACGAAATGTGGGGTTATCGGGGTGAGCTGCCTTAAGGTATCTGGATGTACAGTACCATACAATTCACCTATATTTACATTACTTACATAAATTGGGTTAATGCAGGCCTACTGCATCCTGCCATACAGACTGTTCTGTTTGTCCGTGTGCTTGTGATGGTGTCAGTTATGCCCTGTTATGTAACAGTTACATCTTATTTGGTCAACTGAAGTCTTTACCACCTAGTGATTTTCTACAGAGTGTAGAGAGAGTCTGCTGAACTATACACCTGCATTACTTACTGTTGATTGTTTGGTATCCTGTGGCCCAGTCTATCTTTACTATTGCACAATTTGAAGGGCTTGGCCTGGACAGCAACAGATGTGAACCTTTCCAGACTACTATATTAGTACAACCGTTTCACAGTTGCATTACTCTGTTTCTATGGATGCCAGTGCCTGAATCATTATATGACATGGCATATAAAACTGTAATAGTACACAAATATAGGTTTTCAATTTCTGCAAACCTGTGTGTGGTGTTTTATCCTATGACCTCTCTGTGGGTATATGTTGCAGGCAACGATTGTTATTTGTATGGGTGGCCCATACAGTTTCCAGTTGTTAAGATGTTAACTGTAGGCATAGTGGCTGTTCCATATTGTGTGCACCTTCTACATATGTATCTTATTGTACATATCTCTGTGTGTATGTGTAGTCACATGTATATCTATATATTTGTATATATATATATATATATATATATATATATATATATATATATATATATATATATATATCTGCATGTATGTGTCTGTGTATATGTATCCTGGGGATGTTGATAGCTTCCACATTTTACATTTCCTATGGAAGCCAGACTGTACTGCATGATATGTTACCAGCCTGACATCATACAGGTGGGATGCAGTACTGTTAACATCTTGTGCCCATGTCATGTCAGGTCCTGGTTATGGGATCTGCAACACTTGGTAGTGTATTGCAGGGCAAACGTGTTTGGCTGTGGGGGGGTATACCTATTCGTACAAGACATATATTGTTTGGGGCCTCTCAACCCCATTAACGGTGCATGTGGACATATGTTTTAGTTAATTTACCATTGTTATCTACAGATGTATGGCCATATATACCTATATAGACATATATATATATATATATATATATATATATATATGTTGTATCTGTTTAGATATTAATGTATTTATGCACACACACATGTACATCTAATTGTTGGAATACATTCTCTGTACTGGTGCATGACTGGGCTGGATGATATGTCTTTGAAAACATCAGAGTGATACATGTCTGTAATGGCTTAGTGAGAAATCACCTTGTCTATGGTGTGTGGGGTCCTGGGTTTGAGGCTTACTGAGGCTGTTTATTTTGTTGTTGGGCAGAACACGGGCTGTTGGATACAGAGTGATTAAGGCACTTTAAAGCAGTTGTAAGTGGGTCTGCACAGGTTTGCGTGGAGGTAAGCACTGCTAACTTCCAATTACAGTTTCTTATACTGATTTAGCTTCTCAATTGCTTAACCTGTGTAGGTATTGCTTACCCCCACGTAAACAAGCTTAAACCTGCTTACTGCTGCTTAAAAGTGCTTATTGATAGGAAAGTGGTGAATAAAGGGGCACAAAGAGGAAAAGACAGTAGGGAAAACAGTCAGGGATGTGCAGGAAGGGTGTAGGGAAGGTCCATAGCTGCCCATTTCTTCTACAGCAACAGCTGTGCATATACACTGAATTTGGAGGTAGATTTAGACACTCAAACTCCTGGGAGAGAGGTGAGGACAACAATAATAAGTTGTGATGCCAATTAGACTGGATTACATGTGTCCAGTGTACACGTGTGCCATGGACAGCTATGTATGGGGCGAGATTTTTTGTGGGAACAGATTGACTTTTTTTTTCAAGTGAGAGTGGAATGTTGGGGAGGGGTAGTAGGTATATTTGGGGATTTAGGTGGGGTAGGTTAACAGACAAGATAATCAAGACACATACAGGGGCAGTATATGACACATGTGGAAGGTAAACACCTTGATGGGGAGGGGTGTTGGGATATCGGACAATCACAAGCCCCCTAGTGGTAACAGTGGGACTGAGATCCACACCCATGGGCATTCACCACTGCACCTTCACAGCCCCAAAAGTGGCTGTGCTGGGGGCTGAGTCGCAGAGCCAGGCTGACTCTCTAATCACAACTAGTGGCCCTTGAGCTGGCATAGAAGATCACCAAACTGCTGGTTGATGTCTCTACGCAGCACGACCCGACCTGGTGACAGGTGACAGGTGCCTGTCCGAGCCCACTCCCAGGGGCCGAGCCCCATCCCCTGAGGTGGTTCCATCCAAAGGTGGTGCAGTACCAACTGACAGGGAGGTCTGGGGTTGGGCCCTGACATGCTGGTGCCTGGTGCCACGGCCAGCTGAGGTAGGAAAGGTGGGTCCACTGGGACCGGCCTTCCCAAGCATGCTATAGTGTTTAGATTTCATCATCATATGTGGGTTAGTAATAGTCAACACATTCCAGGGTTATGTATAACAGCATGCATAGATATTCCCATTAACCAAGACACCAGATACGGAACAGTTGCACACAAACAGAACACATGCATATTTGGGACCACAGAGGTAATAAGTACAGCATGCAGGTACATTGATGGCACCATGCCACCAATGTTAGAATAATTCAGTATAGCACATGCATGGGAACCATGCAAATATTTATCAAACAATTGAACATTATCAGAGTCATTACATACCAGTTATGGTGGGTATGTTGATTATTTTTGGAGATATGATGGGGAGGAGAGAAAGATGTCAGTTAACAACTAGCATATTCTTGTAGTCCACATTACTTTCATAGTCAGTGCTGTTATCTGTACCTTGCATGTCTTACTACACTACCCTATAGTCTTAGTTTCGACTGTGATATGGCTGCCGTCATCATTACACATGAACCACTTTTACCTGCAGTATACACCTCTCACCTGGTATACCTGTGGATGGAATGTTTGTTAACACTAACTAACTGTTTCTACACATACTCCCGGATTCTGGGTTGATGTTTTGCACATAGCTATCCAACTCTTTCTGCACAGACTCTGGCCATGTGTTGACCACATGCTTGTGTGCCGGGACATATCTAGAATATTGCCCTCTTCAACCTTTAATGACCTGACACACGCATATACATGCTTTCCTACACAGTTATATTATGTAGCAAAGTGTGGGTGACAGTGACCAGTAATACTTTATTATTCAGAGAAACTGCAACACTCACAATTCCCTACAATACCAGAGTGAACAGTATCAGTACAGGTTATAATGGTCTGTATTGCTCAGTACAGTATTTGTATCCAATGTACCTGTGGGAGCAATATCTGTTAGCACTACCTGACTGTTGCCACACAAAGTTCCGGATTACACATTTTTTTATGCACATACATCTCACTCTGTTACTGTGCACACTATGGTCACAGCTTGACAACATGGGAGTGTAGATGGGACATACTTGAAATCTTACTCTCCTAACAGTTTCAGGGGTTGCTACAGTGACAGGTGTGTTCGCATGATGTTTCACAATCATTTGTATTCCCTGTTTGCTAACTAAACATCTGGGATCATCCACAGACTTACCAGGAGGACAGGCAGCAGATATGGGCACATATACTGGACATTCTGGCCTCATCTGTACAGTTGTGGGGTATGAATCTGTATGCAGCCGAATTCCACTCCCAGGATTCAGACCATGGTTGTGTCTGCTACAACTTAAACAATGTCCATCACAGTTGTGTCTGCTATATAGATATTGCTGTATATCTCCTATCTGCTTTCCATCTTATGAATCCCCTGTGCTTTTGCATCCTGACCTTGTATTACAGCACTCCTATACAGATTTCCTAGACAGTTATATGTTGTAGGACAGTGTGGGGGACAGTGATGTGTAATATCTCATTATTCAGAGCAACTGCATATCATTCTTGTATTTCTGGACACAGTGTTGGTATCTGACAGACCTGTGGGAGGAATGTTTATTAGCACTACCTGAATGTTCCCACACACAGTACCAGATTTCACATTACTATTATGCACATACATCTCACTATGTTACTGTACACACTCTGACCACAGCTTGACAAGTTGGGGTGTAAATGAGATATACTTGGCTTCTTAGTCACATAAGATATTATGGAGTTGCTAGTGTGCCAACTTTGTTCTCATAGCTGTGTGTCAATATAGCAATAACCCACGCCTGGGTGTGGGTAATGCTAAATTTACCCACGGTTGGCGTGGTTTGGTCCCAGGGCCCAGGGACCAAACAAAGCCAACCGTGGGTAAATTTAGCATTACCCACACCCAGGCGTGTTATTGCTATTATATGACATTATTTAAGAAAGGAAACTGTTACTTTTCTTAAATAATGGCATAGTATAATGCCTGTTTACTGCCGTTCCGCAGATGTCTGGCATCCGGCAGTTCTGATGTACTGCGCTGCGCGAGTACATCAGAGTTGAGCAAACGGAGAAAGCAAGATCTCCGTTGCTTTTATGTCTCGCTATGTTAAATGAGTTTAACATAGCGAGACAGTTTAAAATAAGCAACGGACATCTCCGTTGCTTATTTTTAAAACTGTCTCGCTATGTTAAACTCATTTAACATAGCGAGATTAAAAAGCAACGGAGATCTTGCTTTCTCGTTGTTTAACACTGCCTCGCTATGTTAAATGGGTTTAACATGGCGAGACAGCTTTAAAATAAGCAAGCGGAGATCTCCGTTGCTTATTTTAAAGCTGTCTATGTTAAACCCATTTAACATAGCGAGACAGTGTTAAAACGAGTTATACTAATGGAAAAAAGTCCGGACGACCGGACCTTTTTCCATTAGTATAACTCGATTTACAACGGGCACGCTGGCCAATCAGCGTGCACGTTTTGGGGGGATCATGGTATAATCAGTTGTATTTCCTGTTTGCTGCCTATATGTCTGGGATCATCCCAAAGATTTCCCAGGGGGACAGGTTGATAGGAAACAGATATGGGCCACTTTAATAGACATTCTGGACATATCTGTACAGTTGTGAGGTATGATTCTGTATACAGACTACTACTACTGGCAGGATTCAAACCGTGGCTGTGTGTGCTAAAGAAACAAAAGTTTACATCTCAGTTGTATGTGTTATTCATTTTTTTGTTGTCTGCATTTACCCTGTTTACTTTCTATGTGTCTCTCAGTTGTACTAAATGGCCTCTGGGGATTACACCTGTCATATACAGGCATTCCTACACATTCAATGTATGGTGCATGGTGTGGGTAACAGTGATTAATACTACAGTACTATTACATGATTGCATAGCTACATTATCGTATGATACCAGAATATACACATGCAGTCCAGCAGTTAGACCTGTTTTGTCAGGCTATTACACTTTTATTGACTTACAAACACTATGAACCTCCTCCTTCCATATTCTCTAGTTTATGCAGTACTTGTCTTGAACAATACAGGTTTAATACAGACAATTAATTTACTACTACATTTAGTTTTATTTCCTATGACAGTAAGTGCATGAGTATTACTGACCTGCCTCACATCACAACCTCGCCAGGCAACTGATGTGGGTCTACTGGTTCATGGCCCACTCCATTGCAGCTGTGAGGGACATAAGAAGAATATATAGCCATACACATCCATGATATACCTGAGCTGGCAAAAATTACACACATACTGGGGTGATACACATGACTGGAACATCCCTTGCCGCTCTAGCCTCTTGGAGCCACTCCTCCAAGAGGTCCCCCTTATGCCACTTCAGGTCGGCATAGTGGTGCCTGACCTGCTCACCAGTTCAGTGTATGCCAGTGGCACTGGTGAGGTCACTGGCAAGACAATCCCAGGCCTCAGCCTTATATTGGGAGCCCTGGTACTGGCCCTGCAGCAGTTCCTGCTCATGGTCTTTGACAAGGAGTCCTGTCATGACCTTGGACTCCTGGATGGACCAGCGCTGTGTCCGAAAGCACACACCTTCTCCCCTTACTGCCATAGTGCCTGCAAGGGGAAGCTACAACCAGTTATGAGATGTATTCCCGCCTCTTGGGTTTAAGTAGGGCCGATTTCACACACTTTTCCGTGATTGGCCAGTTTTGAAAAGGCTAAGCTATGGGCAAACCTGCTTACCTATGGTTGGCATTGTTTAAAGGGGTATACCACTGGGCACAATGAGTTAGCTGCCCTACACATTGCTTACACCTCCTAAGCTGCCCTGTGCAATGCTTAGCATTGCTTACATTAGACTTTGCATTATAATTCCTTTTTGGCATTGAGTTATTATTCATTACACCTTGTATGTATGCCTGGTATCCATGATTAATGTGTACATACACTCTGTGGGGTCCTTGTGTTTTATTGGGGACTTCAACACTCTGTTATAATTACACCTCACTTCTGGGCTTACTGCTGTACTCCAGTTCACATATTTATGTTATGTTGTGGGTTATGGAACATATGACTGTAAACTGATTCCTTTCACAGGTTCAGTTTTGTTTTACTATGGTGAGGACTTGTTTGCTGATAGCTCATTCTTCTGTATTTCTGTGATGGCTTGGTGGTTAATTACTGTGACTATGGTATATAGGGTCCTGGGTTTGAGATCTGCTTCGCTGTTTATTTTTTTGATGGCGGAACAAGTGCCATTGGATACATTGTGATTAAGGCACTTTTGAGCATTTGTAAGCAGGTTTGTTCAAGGGTAAGCACTGCTAACCTGCTGTTACATCTGCTTAAAGATAGTTAGCTTTACGATTGCTTAACCAGTATAGGTATTGCTTACCGCCGCGCAAATGGGTTTAAGCCCGCTTACTATTTGCTTACTACTGCTTATTTGTGCTTAAACTTGCTTACTAATCCTTATTCATTATGACACTGACACCTCACATGTGCATTTACTGCAGTACTCCAATTCATGAAAATATGTTATTTAATGGGTTATGCAACATAAATATTACTCATAACATGCTTTGCCATGGAAAGTGCTGCAGTGGGACTTGAACCGGGAATGCCTGTTAGCAAGCTGAATGCTCTGCCCACTACACTATAGCTATACTGCTTTATTGGCATATATCTTCCTTGTTATCCTCTTCAGCCATTTAAGCTGCATTAACCATAGCTAAGCAATGGGCACACCCGCACACCTACAGGTAGCTTTAATCGGATTAAAAAAAAAAAAGAAAAGGGTTTCTTCATTTTATTGATATATACTGTTGTTGTTGTACACATTGGGACTGTTGGTGAGGATATGCGGTCACCTATGAGCAGTCTTGCTCATTTCATACCCCTTTCTGCTGTTCTTCATTGCAGGGGCATGTATATTCTGACACCTTTGCTCTCAGACATGACCCCTGCACTCTTTCTCTCTCCATGTAAGCCTAGGAGCTCAGGCAGTGTGCCTCATTACTATGAATGGTGCACTGCTGTCCTGCCCCTAAATGGCCACCTCCTTGCAGGACTAAGCTAGTCCTGCATGGAGGAAGAGTAAATCCAGGGGAATGTATAATTTAAGGGTCATTTCATTAAATGTTGATAGCATAGTTAATGTTAAAAGGTTATTATTTTTACAATGATGTGAGCACAAGGCAGCAGATATCTGTTTAGAAGATGTACATCAAGTTAGTGATAAAAGAGAACAATTTCACTTATTATGATGAAACACTAGTTTAAGAACTATGAGAGCAGAAATATATACTTTTGTTTAAATCTACCCAAATTCTGCAACAATATCATATTGTTGTTAAAGCAGGAAGGGCACCAGTGGTATATATATGATATAAGGGAAAGTCATTTAGATTAATAATAGGTTATGCATATATAGACAGAAGCATAGATGGCTTATCCAGTGCCTTGTAATGGTACCATGAACCAGTACCCTACCCTCTCAGCTCTTAAAGTGAAGAGAAAAAAAAGCACTTTACTGTAATATGCTGACCAACTTTTTACAGTTACATACCCCCAGCATCCACTGAAGAGCAAAAAAAAAAATGTGCATTCTGCTGGCACACACAGGTGGCCAGACACATGACATGCCCCCCTCCCCCTGCTCCACCCATTCAGGTCCAGCTTCTGTGCTGTGCCTCAGACTCTCCTCTCCCACATTTTATTTTAAAAAAATATTTCTTCTTTTAAACTGCTTATTATAAATGTGGCAAACAGTTGCTACAGTTTATATTCTGTCTGCATGGAGCACTACAGTGCTCACATTTTAGTTGAAAAAAATCTTCTTTAATTTAAACTGCAAAAACTACTTGTTACAGATGTAACAAAATGTTGCTACAGTTTATAATGGCAATTTCATAATTCAAACCCTATGGGTTTAAAAGCTACTATTTTAGAACACATTCCTGTAGACTTCTGCTCAGATACTATGCATAAAAAGAAACTGTTACACAAAGAAAGTGTGTTCATCTTAAAATTTAATACTATGTGTCCTACAGGGCTCAGCCTAGAGTGTAATTGGAAGCAACTGATTTGAATTAAATGTTTTAATTAGTTAATTGAAGTATTTGAATGTGTATCTAACTAAGAGTTTGTTCCATTATTGTTTTGTACTCCTTCAAGGCTTTGAGAAGTCTTAAACTGCATTTTCTCAGTTCTTTCCTGGCTGCTGTATTTTATATTTTTTATTTTTTTTTTTTACTTTTTATGTTGTGTGGTTATTTGTTAGTCATTCATGGCCAATGATCCGTCCTTTGATGTACCAAGAGTTTTTAGAGAGGATTACAGTGATGCTTCACAACATACCTTGGATAATTATGTCATTCATCATGAAGGGTCTGGTGCTGTTTCTTCTGCTGGTACAAATGTACGTGGAAATGGAGCTAATGGTACTTCTATTGTGCTTGTATCTTCTGCTGCTATGAATGTACGTGGAAATGGAGCCAATGGTATCCCTAATATAATTTCCTTTATGGATAAATTAGAACAAGAGAGAAGGTGCAGACAAGAAAAATCCATTTTTGTTAGTGAGTGAACGTGCACATTCATCCTTATCTGGTGAGTTGGGTGCTTTGCTTGATAAACTTGAATATTTATTGCATAAAGAAACTGCCACCCACTAGCAGCTACACACCATTGCTCACTTGCATGGATAACTATTTTACTTGAATGTGATCTGATTAAACAATCCAAAATCAAGCAGGATATTAAGTGCACTATTTTAGAACAAATTCCTGTAGACTTCTGCTTAGATACTATGTTGTTGTTTTTCTTTTGGCTTTTCCCGGTTAGGGGTCGCCACAGTGGAAATCCGGTCCGCTAATGATTGGCAGTCAATTTTTTTTATGGTGTCGAGGTACCAGCCTGACGCCCAACCTTCAACAAAGGCACGCCCATTCACACATGTCTTTCGAACGCCACTCGACCGCAGGGAGGACATATGTATAAAAAGAAATTGTTATACAAAGAAAGTGTGCTCATCTTGAAATTTAATACTATGTGTCCTAGAGGGCTCAACCTAGAGTGTAATTGGAAGCTACTGATTTGAATTAAGTGTTTTAATTAGTTAATTGAAATATTTGAAAATGTATTTAAGTAAGGGTTTGTTCCCTTATTTTTTTTGTACTCTTTGAAGGCTTTACCGAAGTGCTGGAGAAGTATTAAACTGCATTTTCTCGGTTCCTGGCTGTTGTAGTTTATACAGTTTATAATGTGCTTGCATGGAGTGCTACAGCTGATCAGGATCTACTAAAAAAATAAACGTTTTTCTATTTTTCATTTTAACTGTAGCAAGCAGTTTGCTACAGTTTAGACAACATATGGAGAGCTACAATGCATTACCATTTTTAAAAGCCATTATTGAATTAAAGAGATCCTGATCAACTGATTATGTTCCCCACCCAATACTTTGCACCAAAGACAGGTGCTCCTCTTACCCCATACTAGCATACTAGCTACACTTGTATACACAACTATGAAAGCAAGACAGGACATTTTTGAGAATTTAAACCCTTATGTGTTAGTTATATAGATATAGGAGACTTTAACTTCATTATCGGAAAACACCATAGGAAAATATCATCAGATATCAAAACAATGTGGTATCGTTATTGTGACATTCCACTCTCTAGGCCAGTAATCAAGGAGCTTAAATCTTCACCAGTGACACTGGAGAGGGATGTTTATTTAGAACAAAAATGGATACACCCAGTATTTTCAGATGCAGCTCTCTGCATCGAGCACAGTTTCCCTTAAGAGCACACAGGGAACACATTCAGTTTGGGGGGCTGGTTTTTCCTCTCTTTCTCCAGATCCCCAGTAAGACTCCTCTCTGGCACAGCTATAGAGTTGAGTACTCAGCTGAGTGTTCAAGCCAAGTTCTCCACCACTCTCTCTATAAAATCAGTGCTTTGCGTCTCTGCTTCAAGCAGATGAAACACACACTCTTTGAGATTTGATTTTCACACACACACACACACACACACACACACACACACACACACACACACACACACACACACACACACACACACACTCACACACCTGGAAAAGGCTAGCTCGTATTTGTTAGTTATGCCCTCTTCTGCTCAGACTGTAAGGTAGTTACACTGGCACCAGACACTACAAAGCCAGCTACTCTAAGGCTCTTACAAGGGAACCTAATTATACTGAGTGAAATTAATATTAATACAAATGAAAGTGTTTGGCCAATGCAGTAAGGCTTTCAGGAGTAGCCACAGTGTCACAAAATAAATGTAAGTCCTCTCAAAGATTAAAATATTCTCTAGCGGACCAGCCACCATGAAAAGTTTAAATATATTTAATAATAAATAATAATAAAAGAACATGAAAATACTAAATATCTCTTTACAATAAACATCAGAGTTTCAATCATATGAAATATTAAAACAACACAGATGAATAGATTCACAAAGATAAAGAAAAAAGTACTTAACTAATATCCTGACTGATCTAAAGAATTACTATTCCCTGGTCACTTACTAGAGCAAGGCAGGATAAAGTGGGTGAGTGGTCTTCCTTCTTTGTCAGGTTCCAAAACAACAGTGCTATGAGACTTCAGTCTCATCTTGTATTAAAGTATGATTTTTGTCCTAGATTATAGAATGATATCACTTACATCTGGTCATCTGACTTCTGCTTCCCATGCTGCCCCCTTTGCTAAAATCTGAACCAGAATTTAGCATGTATGTGTTATCATACACACATATAGAGCTGTCCTGAGATGTGTTACAGCCTCTGGAAGCTATAAATCCATAAAACACTTCCACTCTTCCTACAGGAGCTAATAAACCATTCTCTGGCACAGATATTTAATATCTGGCTGCAATCAGAACTGTAAGATACAATCTTTATGGCCCAAATTAACTAATTTAATTTCTTACTATTTTTCAAAGTTATCTGGACTGTGATTAGCCTCTTCTCTTCCAGTATCCTATTTACAACAATACAGTCTGATATAAATGTTTATTTCTTTTCTGTCTAACAGGACACACTGTTGGTACATCTTTTAACACAAGCAGCTTTACAAATAAAATTTTCAATGCAAGCATCTGTACAAATCAGTTTGATATAAAAATGACATATAATTCTTTACAAAATTCCAGCTAGCTGTGCTGGCATATGTTGCACATCCACTGCCCTACTTCTCCTGGCATAACTGGTAATACCTCACATCATCACATTATATTAGATCAAATGCCAGAACAGAAATAGACTTCATTACATATTCAGATACATTAAAGGAAGTGGAAACTAGAAAACTGAAAGCTGCATTTATAGATCATGAAGGAATATGGTCTGTTACAGGGAATAATACAAAAGTCATCAGACAAGGTAAAGGTATAAAAATTGAATGTGTTTTTAATTTATAGGATCTTTTTGAAAAACAGACCAAAAGAATATGGAAAGAATGTGAAACAATGAGATTGGGGTATAATAATTTTTCAAGTTAGCGGTGAGAGTATTAAAAAAAAAATTAAGACACTGTATTTTGAAATGGAAAAATATTCCTGGAGATTTATTTACATGTGGGTACACATTAGCCTAAGCCTATATGCTCCATTCATGTAAGCACAATGAGCAGTGGTGCTCACTACATATGCAAGTTGCTAAACAAGCCTATGCATTCAGCAGCACCAGTTTGTGACCAGAACGCCTACTAGTGGCCACAAACAGGAGCACAGACTCTAGCACACAATATGAAGTTGTATGTGTGTGTATATATATATATATATATATATATATATATATATATATATATATATATGGGTTCACTTCAATTCACTGAACTTTCAATTCACTGACTTTCATTTCACTGACACCATTTCACTGAAATTCATTTCACTGAAACTTCATTTCACTGAAAGTTCATTTCACTGACAAGTATTATTACAAAGTAAATGGAATATGCCCCCTTCCCCACTGTAGTGCAACCCTGGAGTTAGAATATATAGTTAGGGGGTGTGGGTGGCAGAGCCCCCCACATCGGGGGTGTGGGGGGCGCAGCCCCCCACTTACTTTTCTTTTACTAAGCAATATTATATCAAAATGTAAGAATATTATATGAAATGAAGTGGGGGGCTGCGCCCCCACACCCTCCGATGTGGGGAGCTCTGCCCCCCACACCCCCCTAACTATATATTCTAACTCCAGGGTCGCACTACAGTGGGGAAGGGGGAATATTCCATTTTATTGCTAATAATAGTTGTCAGTGAAATGAACTTTCAGTGAAATGAAGTTTCAGTGAAATGAATTTCAGTGAAATGGTGTCAGTGAAATGAAAGTCAGTGAATTGAAAGTTCAGTGAATTGAAGTGAACCCATATATATATATATATATATATATATATATATATATATACAAGGCAAGGGCAACTTGAGTTATAGAATTAAGAGGCAGGGGGGCATTAAAAGAAAAGTATAGGTAGATATAAGCAGATTAATGTACAAACAGTAATAATGCCATATATTTCTATCTGTACAAGTAATCCTGCTCACTTAGGGACACTTACATAATAAAAACGAAACTGACAAAGGATGTAAGAGGGACACAGCTACAGTGTAACAAAGGGGAGTAAATGTGATACATGTTACATTCATTTAAAATACTGAGATGCGATAACAGTAAGCAAGGAAAGTAGATACATTAGGGAATATTGCATATACTGTAGTTATTGCATGTCAGATGTATATACAGAAAGTTATATATCATAACCAAGACAATGCCGAAGTCCTCACCTGTCATGTAAAACAATATATGAACTCCACAGCTATTGCCCTATGAACTTCAGAAAGGGACATTTTATTGTCATTTGCTGTCACGTATAACAATAGAAAAGCTGTTATAAACTTAAAATAGTGTTAGCAAAGCACGTGTTGTATATTAACGTAAATTATACAATAGTTTATACAGTTATAACTGTACATTTTCCACTATACATTCTTTAAGACATGCTCAGTAAATTGTGGTATCCACATTATTATATAGATAATCCCTAGCTACACATGTGTTGTAGATGTATGGAGCTAGTCTGCAGTTATGAGTACTCAAAGGTAATAAATTATATCCATATGATTGATGTTAGAACATGCATACAGGTTAAAGATTTGTAAGGCTTTCAGTGCCTTATGTGTATGAAGGAAACAATATTGATGTTGTTATGGCACACCATGCCCTTTAATTTTGATACCATCAACTACCTAGACATTACTTTGAACAAGAATATGGAAAATAAAAAAATTACCTCTACTTTACCTCTACTTTATTTAGAAAACCTACTTGTTCTAACACCCTGTTGCACTATGACAGTTGTCCTGTCTGGTTTAAGACTATCTGTTCCATGCTGACTGTGCTGTTATTTGGTTGTTTGTTTGGATTTACTGTGCCATGGCTAACTTCTGTGGTCTATTCGTACTGCTTGTGTATTTCCTTATTCTGATGAAGTCTTGGGGCGAACACCTGATGAAAAAGCTTAATCTACTAATAAACAGTTCAGTGGTTTCTATTCAGCTTCGTGGATTTATTTCCTAGTTTGAACTGTTTTTCAGTGAGTTTTATGGAGCCAGGAGTTGACGATAATGCCACTGGGCTAGTTCCCTTGATCGAGGTGCTGACTGCACAGTTATCTGGCCTTGGGAGAAATCTCACGGGTGCGCCGACAACCTTTGGGCAACTGGTGAGCTCTACACAGACTACTAATGGATCATTTTATGCCTCTATTCCACCTGGGCAAGGAAGTCAAAAGACTGTGCCTTTAAGAGCCAGTAGCTCTCCTATTGGTTTTAATTCTACACATGACAATAACCATGGCAGAAACAACAGCTCGACTGCTGGTACGCCACAGTCCTTTAATGAATGGTCCAATAATGGGATCCAATGGGACTTTGGAGGTGACAACAGCAACCAAATTTGCAGAACTGTAAACCAACAAATCAAGGATTTTGAAAAGGAAATATTGAAGTTTCGTAAACTTAAAATTGAGAACTGTTATTTAAAGGAATGTATCCGCATGCAGCAAATTCCAAAGGGACTCAGGACTTGGACATTCCCAACAGGTACTGTTTGTGGTTCTGTTTTACACAATGAACTTTTAGCATTGTTCAACAGACACGATTGTGAGCTTCTTGAAGTGCTTATTCGAGACAATGATAAAAAAAAGCAAAATATAAAGGTAAGAATTGACACCATTAATGAATGTCTTCACAATGACCTATTGTTTCAGTCTAAAATGAATGAGTACAATTCTGCAATGGTGAATGTTGATAAGATTATTACTTCTTTGAAAAACAAAAAGGCTAAAAAATTAGAAAGGGGCAGGACTGAATATGAACAAGGGAGGGCATACCCTTTAGGTAATAATAACAATACTGAAACATATGTTAATGAGGTGGATGCTCAAATGGGGGGGGGGGTTGGAATTGGGGATTAGAATATGAGCGATGTAAATGAAGAGACGGTCCCTTTAGCTATGCCCTTGAGGTCAGAATGCCTCCAGAACCAGCAACAACATCACTACAATTGAGGGGGGATGAACAATTTCAATTCAAAGACATACTATTCCAACAGAGGCAGGCCGTACAGGGGAGACAGACCATGAACAGGTGCTAAGGGATGGTACCGGACAACCCTTCAGCATTATTTTGAATGAAACTGGGGATTTTAAAATTTACAATTATAGTGACATAGTTGTGAGACAAGCATGGGCAAATCTCCTTCAAAAAGGGTTGAATTTTGTACCTACGGTGGCCCCTAGAGTGGACAATGCATTATTGGAGCTAACATTTTTGTCAGGAAATTGAATTTTAAAATGTGGTTCAACTACGACAATTTTACTAGCACATGTGTATACAGGAAAACCAGCACATTCAACCCCCCCTGCACCCTACCATACAGGTATTTGAAAATGTATGCATGGAACAAATTAGAAGGTTGCACCAGAATTGCAAGAAGGCTGTTTTACACAATTTATCTATGGCAGAAATGGAATTATTCCATGAAATAGTCAATTGTGTTTCAATACGTGTGATGAAACCAGACAAGGGAGTGGGGCTGGTTATCATGAATCAAGGGAGTTATTTTGATAAAATGCAAACTCACTTGTTTACTGATGCTTATGAGGAAATAGCTAGAAATGAATTAAACATTTGTTATAGAAATATAGATATTATACTCAATGATTTATTGCATAATGAGCAGTTGTCCCTGAATGAACACACTTTTTTAACACAAAAATATCCACGTATCCCCACAATTTTTGGTATTCCCAAAATACATAAATGTATGGAAGACCCTCCCTTTAGACCAATAGTTGACACAAAAGCTTCTAAAACCTTTAACTTAGCTAAATTTATAGATCAAAATATGAAACATCTTTTAGGACAACAGGCCCATATTCTTAAAGATCCATGGGATTGCCTGAACAAAAGTGAATAACGATATGTTTAGTGAGAATTTAATAATGGTGACCATGGATATCAAAGATCTATTTACAGCTATTCTCCATGACCAGGGCATTGATATGTTCTATGAGCATTTATGTACTTTTTCTTCTGAAAGTCATTCCAGGATACTTATGTATAGGACCTTAATGGAGTTAATTTTACAGAATAATTTTATATTATTTGAGAATCAGTTATTTAAACAAAAGACAGGTGGTGCAATGGCGGTGGCATGTGCCCCCCCCCCCCCCATTTGCGAACATCATATTGACACAGTGGGAGCTGAATACAGTGTTCAAACATGACCTGTTTGGTTACTGTAAATTTTATGGAAGATTCTTAGATGATGTACAAATTATTTGGGACTGGTCAGAAGAACAACTTCACAAATTTTTTGAGTTTATGAACTCTAGCACTGGGTTCTTCACATTTACTATGGAATTTAATTTTGATACCATCAACTACCTGGACATTACTTTGAACAAGGATATGGAAATTAAAAAAAAATACCTCTACTTTATTTAGAAAACCCACTTATTCTAACACCCTGTTGCACTGCAACAGTTGTCGTCCTTTACTTCAAAAAAAGTCCTTAGTGAAGGGGCAGGGTGTGAGATTATCAAGGATGATATCTGATAATGGGGTTTTTCTACAAGAAACTGAGAATTTGAGGACACTGTTCATTAGAAGGGGTTATCCTAAGACATTTATGGAACCCATTTTTGATGAGGTTATAATGAAAAGATATAATGGTCAATTTTCTCCACTTTTAGGGCTCTTACCTGGTAGTTTGATGGGGGATAGAGGGACTTCGGTGACTGAAAATCAGGTCACCAATAATGGTCCACATACTGAGGCTATGGTACTTACTTTTAACACATTATTTTATAATATTAAGGAAGTTATATACAACAATCGGATAGTATTTGACACGGATGACAAATGTAAAATCAGGTTGGGGGAAATACCCTGTGTAGTATATAAGAGAGATAGGTGTTTTAAAAATTTACTGGAATTTAACCATTCTGGCCAAAAAGATGGGCACATGCGTAAATGTGGAAGGTGTGCACAGTGTCACCTGATATTAGAAACCAATATGGTGTACATCAGGGGTTATGGAAAAGTTTTTTTGGTTAAAAAATATAACTCTCAGACTAAATGCCTTGCAATTTGCCAAGTGTGTGAACGATTCTATATTGGCAAAACCATTGATATGTTACATAGGCATATTTATCAGCATATGTATGATGTTAGGAAGGCCAGTATTAAAAATGCACTAGCTAGACATGTTATTGAAAACCCACAGCATACTTTTAAATTTTCTGTTTTGGAACAAGTATGTTTTGAAGGGACCAGAGGTGGACCTGTTGAGTTATTCCTTGAATATAAGGAATTACTCTGGCAGTTGAGATGTAATGCTACAAATAATTATGGTTTAAATGATATATTATCTATTTCAAGTTATTTAAAACTCAAGTCTGAATTTCATCTGTAAATGTTTTGACCAATATTGTATTGTATGGAATGGGTTAGTCTTTTGGAACAAGAAAGGAATGGTTGGACTACTGGAGTTTAACATTTATTGTTTGTATCATGACTCAGGAAATAATGTGTTTAATTTGACCATGAATTTATTTAAATATGAACCATTTGGCAGTTTTTTTATATATAAAAAAGTGGGGAGACTATTATGTTTGTTTTATTCTGGCAATTAGAAACACATGTTAGGAATAAGAGGCTTGTTTTAATGCTTAGTGTAGGTTTTAACCAATTGAGATGTATGGATTTGACATGTGATAGGTTAGTTAGTTTCCTTATTCTGATGAAGTCTTGGGGTGAACGCCTGACAAAAACACTTAATCTACTAATAAACAGTTCAGTGGTTTCTATTCAGCTTAGTGGATTTATTTCCGAGTTTGAACTGTTTTTCAGTGAGTTTTATGGAGCCAGGAGTTGACAATAATGCCGCTGGGCTAGTTCCCTTACAAAAGCTGAACGCTTCTATTGGGAATTTGTCAGCCTTGATCGAGGTGCTGACTGAACAGTTATTTTGCCTTGGGAGAAACCTCACGGGTGCGCCGACAACCTTTGGGCAACTGGTGAGCTCTACACAGACTACTAATGGATCGTTTTATGCCTCTATTCCACCTAGGCAAGGAAGTCCGAAGACAGTCCCTTTAAGAGCCAGTAGCTCTCCTATTGGTTCTAATTCTACACATGACAATAGCCATGGCGGAAACAACAGCTTGACTGCTGGTACACCATGGTCCTTTAGGGAATGGTTCAATAATGGGATCCAATGGGACTTTGGAGGTGACAACAGCAACCAAATTTGCGGAACTGTAAACCAACAAATCAAGGATTTTGAAAAGGAAATATTGAAGTTTCTTAAACTTCAAATTGCGAACTGTTATTTAAAAGATTGTATCCGCAGGCAGCAAATTCCAAAGGGACTCAGGACTTGGAAATTCCCAACAGTTACTGTTGGTGGTTCTGTTTTACACAATTAACTTTTAGCATTGTTCAACAGATACGGTTGTGAGCTTCTTGAAGTGCTTACTCGAGACGATAAAAAAATGCAAAATATAAAAGTAAGAATTGTCACCATTAATGAAGGTATTCACAATGACCTATTGTTTCAGTCTAAAATGAATGAGTACAATGCTGCAATGGTGAATGTTGATAAGATTATTACTTCTTTGAAAAACAAAAAGGCTAAAACATTAGAAAGGGACAGGATTGAATATGAACAAGGGAGAGCATACCCTTTAGGTAATAATAACAATACTGAAACATATGTTAATGAGGTGGACGCTCAAACGGGGGGGGGGGGGCTGGAATTGGGGATGAGAATATGTGCGATGTAAATGAAGAGACAGTCCCTTTAGCTATGCCCTTGAGGAGGTCAAAATGCCTCCAGAACTTGCAACATCACTACAATTCAGGGGAGACAAACAATTTCAATTCACAGACATATTATTCCAACAGAGGCAGGCTGTACAGGGGGAGAGAGACCGTGAACAGATGGTAAGGGATGGTACCGGACAACCATTCAGCATTATTTTGAATGAATCTGGGGATTTTAAAATTTAAATTATAGTGACATAGTTGTGAGCCCAGTATGGGTAAATCTCCTTCAAAAAGGGTTGAATTTTGTACCTACTATGGCCCCTAGAGTGGACAATGCATTATTAGAGCTAAAACTTTTTGTCAGGAAATTGAAATTTAAAATGTGGTTCAAGTACGACAATTTTACTAGCACATGTGTATGCAGGAAAACCAGCACATTCACCCCCCCCCCTGCACCCTACCATACAGGTATTTGAAAATTTATGTATGGAACAAATTAGAAGGTTGCACCAGAATTACAAGAAGGAAGTTTTACACACTTTATCGATGGCAGAAATGGAATTATTCCATGAAATAGTCAATTGTGTTTCAATGCAAGTGATGAAACCAGACAAGGGAGGGGGGCTGGTTATTATGAATCAAGGGAGATATTTAGATAAAATGCAAACCCACTTGTTTACTGATGCTTATGAGGAAATATCTAGAAATGAATTAAACATTTGTTATAGAAATATAGATATTATACTCAATAATTTATTGTATAATGAGCAGTTGTCCCTGAATGAACACACTTTTTTAACACAAAAACATCCACGTATCCCCACAATTTTTGGAATTCCCAAAATACATAAATGTATGGAATACCTTCCCTTTAGACCAATAGTTGACGCGAAAGCTTCTAAAACCTTTAACTTAGCTAAATTTTTAGATCAAAATCTGAAACATCTTTTAGGACAACAGGCCTATATACTTAAAAATTCATGGGGTTGCCTGAAAAAAGTGAATAACGATATGTTTAGTGAGAATTTAATAATGGTGACCATGGATATCAAAGATCTGTTTACAACTATTCCCCATGACCAGGGCATTGATATGTTCTCTGATCATTTATGTACTTTTTCTTCTGAAAGTCATTCCAGGATACTTATGTATAGGACCTTAAAGGAGTTAATTTTACAGAATAATTTTATATTATTTGAGAATCAGTTATTTAAACAAAAGACAGGTGTTGCAATGGGGGCGGCATGTGCCCCCATGTTTGCGAACATCGTATTGACACACTGGGAACTGAATACAGTGTTCAAACATGACCTGTTTGGTTACTATAAATTTTATGGAAGATTCTTGGATGATGTACTAATTTTTTGGGACGGGTCAGAAGAACAACTTCAGGAATTTTTTGAGTTTATGAACTCTAGCACTGGGTTCCTCACATTTACTATGGAATTTAATTTTGATACCATCAACTACCTGGATATTACTTTGAGCAAGGATATGGAAAATAAAAAAATTACCTCTACTTTATTTAGAAAACCCACTTATTCTAATACCCTGTTGCACTATGACAGTTGTCATCCTTTACATCAAAAAAAGTCCTTAAAAAAAGGGAAGGGTGTGAGATTATCAAGGATGATATCTATTAATGGGGTTTTTCTACAAGAACTTGAGAATTTGAGGACAATGTTCATTAGAAGGGGTTATCCTAAGACACTTATGGAACCCATTTTTGATGAGGTTATAATGAAAAGATATAATGGTCAATTTTCTCCACTTTTAGGGTTCTTACCTGGTAGTTTGATGGGGAATAGAGGGAATTCGGTGTCTGAAAATCAGGTCTCCAAGAATGGTCCGTATACTGAGGCTATGGTATTTACTTTTAACAAATTATTTTATAATATTAAGGAAGTTATACACAACAATTGGATAGTATTTGGTACAGATGACAAATGTAAAACCAGGTTGGGGGAAACACCCTGTGTAGTATATAAGAGATATAGGTGTTTTAAAAATGTACTGGAAGTTAACTATTCTGTCCAAAAAGATGGGCACATGCGTAAATGTGGAAGTCTTGCACAGTGTCACCTGATATTAGAAACCAATATGGTGTACATCAGGGGTTATGGAAAAGTTTTTTTGGCTAAAAAATATAACTGTCAGACTAAATGCCTTGTTTATATTGCAATTTGCCAAGTGTGTGAACGATTCTATATTGGCAAAACCATTAATATGTTACATAGGCGTATTTATCAGCATATGTATGATATTAGGAAGGCCAATACTAAAAATGCACTGGCTAGATATGTTATTGAAAACCCACAGCATACTTTTAAATTTTCTGTTTTGGAACAAGTATGTTTTGAAGGAACCAGGGGTGGACCTGTTGAGTTATTCCTTGAATATAAGGAATTACTCTGGCAGTTGAGATGTATTGCTATGAATAATTATGGTTTAAATTATATATTATCTATTTCAAGTTATTTAAAACTCAAGTCTGAATTTCATCTGTTAATGTTTTGACCAATATTGTATTGTATGGAATGGGTAGTCTTATTGAACAAGAAAGGGATAGTTGGACTACTGGAGTTTAACATTTATTGTTTTTATCATGACTCGGGCAATAACGTGTTTAATTTGACCATGAATTTATTTAAATATTAACCACTTGACAGTTTTTTTATATATAAAAAAGGGGGGAGACTATTATGTTTGTTTTATTCTGGCAATTAGAAACACATGTTAGGAATAAGAGGCTTGTTGTAATACTTAATGTAGGTTTTAACCAATTGGGATGTATGGATTTGACATGTGATAGGTTAATCTGTATTTAAAGAAAATGTTTAATTAATTTCCTTATTCTGATGATGTCTTGGGGCGAACACCTGATGAAAGCGCTTAATCTACTAATAAACAGTTCAGTGGTTTATATTCAGCTTTGTGGATTTATTTCCTAGTTTGAACTGTTTTTCAGTGACATTAGTAATACCTGTATGACAGAAACATTCATCACACCTAGGTAAAACATTAATGTATATTACTAAGTGACCTGTTGACAACTTTGCATTTTACATACACCATCTGTATACTGGCTAGTGACAAATGCTGTTATTCTGCTCGTGTAGGTTAATAAGTGCACTGCTAGAATGCTGATAAAGCAAACCTCCCTGAGGCTAATTCTGGTTCTTTTTAACAAGGAAGAACAAATGAGAGGAACCATCTCAGCACTTTGATTACTTAACATGCTTGACCAAAACAGCACATCTAATATAACATTATACCGGGCATGCTCATAAGGAAGTACAGCAAAGACTATAAGAACATCAACTACCTAACACAAATCCAGGAGACTGTATCATAACACAGGCTAACCCACACTTTGTGTTGCAATTGCACCATGGAAGACATTAAGAAATGATGGATAAGGCATTGTCTCATTTAAAGCAAAATAGGCGGTGGTGCAGTGGTTAGCATTGTCACCTCACAGCAAGAGGCTCTTTGGTTCAATTCTCAGCTGAAGCACCTTCTGTGTGGACTCTGCTTGTCCTCCCTGTGTTCTTGTGAGTTTCTTCCAGGTGCTCCAGTTTCTTCCCACATTCCAAAGACATGCAGTAGGTGGCTGGACAATAAAAATTGGCCATGTGTGTGGTGTGGAAGAACTACCATGGCAGGGCTAGTCACCCAGTGATGTAAACCTTACCTTCAAATGATTTCCTCTGTTGAAGTGACACCCCAATCCCATGTGCAAACATGGGAAAAAAGGGATTGTGGATGGATGGACTGTTGGTTGCCCAAGTCAGTCACCCATCCATATTGTTTTGCAATATACATTCCCCAGTTTGAATCACTGCCCATCTGGATACACATGATATACACGTCAGCATTAACTACATGCTCCAAGGAAAAACTCTCACCACAAGCATCACAGAACACGTATCTGTCTGGTATGATATCCACTATTGTGTTGAAAGGGCTTTGTTAGAAATAAAAGGATGCAATGCTGTATGTGTCATGTCAGTACACTCCCATTATGTTACCCTATGCCGTAGCTAAACAGCTGCCTATGTAAGTCTATAATCTACAGAACTGTGTATTAACCACACATGCTATGGGTGAAGTCTTGCCACAACTGTGAGACAGAACATATTTAAAGGCATGACATTATCATTGTGATGTAAAGCAGTTCTTTGACTTGAAAGCAATGGAGGGACCTTCTCCCAGTGTAAGTGTACACATTAAAACCATGACGGATATAATTCATGAACAGCAGTATACTTACATATACTCATACTATTCAGTCAATGCTTATTCAGAAAATCTAACTATCAAACTACACAAGCTACAGGATATTGTCTTGACTGCATATACCACAGGAGACGTCTTACTATAAATGTGACATAGGGTGTATTTGAAGGTATTACATCATCTTATTGCTGTGTGTGCCTTTAAATTTATTGAAAGAGAGGTGGGATCTGTCTCTTTGTTACAAAATGTTGCATGATGGTAGCTGTACCCAAACACACATGTTGTACTCATTGCTGTGACTGTAGAAGCAAAATCAGGCACAGTGTGCAGATAAACCTGGATTCAAACTCATGACTTATTAAGCCAACAAGTGACAGAACACTACCCCATTTCCTCACACCACAGAAGAAGATTTACTACTAAGTTGAGATGAAGCACATTTCAACAAATGGCTTCAAAACTGCTTAACAAAGCCACTGTTGATGCTAAAACTGGACAGAAAGTAGTGAAGGAGCACTCTTTGGCTGTACCTCTATACATCAGATATGGGGATCACACCATTCTTATCTACATGTACACTAACAGACACACTGATACAGCTGAGTCTATGGAGTAAAGTCTGGGCTCAAACTGACTAGCTATCTTAGATCACAAACTAGAGGACATTGCATGAGTCACAAGAACCACATGAGACTCATGTTTATAACTGTGACAATGCATATTTGAAAGGCTGGCATTACCATTAGTTTTATAAGGTGATGTGGGTGCTACAGATGACTGAAAGTGGTGGACGAGTACACCACCACTGTAAAGCTACACATCATATTGGTAGCTGAAGCTATTCCAACCTAGCACTAGAAAAACACACACACTCACAGTAGTCACTCAACTGCTGGATTCAAACCAGCTACCTACTGAGAGAACACAGTCTCAACAACAAATGTCCCAGCAGAAGTCTGATTACAACAAAGAGACAGTGCACATTTGAAAACATTACCTTGTCAGTGTAATGCACAAAATGTGTTTTGGCTAAAAATTCAACAAATTCATGGGGGACCCTCTCCCAATGTAAATATGCATTTTAAATGGAAGTGTACATAATGGATTTACCTGACAGTATAGACACATAAATACACACACACACATACACACACACACACACACACACACACACACACACACACACACGCACACACACACAGTGCTAGATTTGAACCACCTATCCTTTCAGTTACACAGTCTAGAGTAACCAATATCAACTGAAAGTGCCACAAAGTCAGATTACAAAAGTAAGAGAGTGCACTTTAGAAAGGATGACCTCATCACAGTGTTGCAGAGAAGATGTCTGTGGTAAAAATGAAAGAAACTGATGGAGGAGCACTGTCCCAGTGTAAATGCATCTCCTGAAATGAAATGTGTATATCAGATCTGTTGTTGAAGCCATACTTAACTGACACTGGACACACACACACACACACACACACACACACACACACACACACACACACACACACACACACACACACACACACACACACGCACACATACGCACACACACACACGCACACACATACGCACACACACACACATGCATATACACACACACACACACACACACACACACACACACACACACACACACACACACAAATTTGTTACACAATTGAGAGAACATGGTAACTGCAGGTGCCACAGGAGAAGTCTGAGTACAATAGTGAGACAGTGCACTTTAGAAGACGGATTATTAGAGTAAGAAAGAAAGATGGGGGGTAAACTAAAAAATAAACAGTAATACCTCTTGCATCTTATGTTTACATTGGATATTAAATATGATTGAAACAGAATGTACATCTTTGGTACAAAAACCACACAAGGTTCACTCCGGAGACCAAATAAGGGTATGAGACCCAAAAACAACCAAGTGAAAGATAAAAGGTGAAAGACTTTGGTCTTTGGTACAACTAATATCAATGGTGGGAGAAATTAAAGAGAGGGAAACTACACAAAGTTTTGTAAGCAATGAAATGAAGGAATGGGAAAGAAAGATAAATGACTGGAAAATTAATCTATATGATTTTGAACATAACAGAAAACTATGGCATGAAAAAGTGATGAAAACTTATTTTTATATTAACCTGTGAGAAAAGGTAGCAGATGATAGATTACTGGTGATCAAACACAGGCAAAAAACGCTGGCAGGAGATTTTATATGGAGATTGATGCTTCAGAAATTACCATTTGGGGTGATATAAAATATAAAGTTCTAGAAGCGAGGAATTACATTATTTCAGGTAAATATTATAATTACTGTGATTCCTTGCAATCATCGCAATGAAGTGCAACAATTGCAATATATAGCTGAAACAATGGAAAACGTGTTCTTTTTTTATTTCCAGAAGCTCATTTGCTATGGGCACACATAAAAAGGCAGTAATCATTTTATTATTTAGGAAATATAATCATGGAAAGTTTGATTTATGGATGTTTTCCAAGTAGCTGTAAAACTGAAACTGAACACAGAGACATACATTTATTTATTTCTTTCATTTCTTTATTGTTTTTTTCTTTGCTAGGAAAGTCAGACTGTACACAAGTCCCATTTTCGTCAGAGGTTTAGGGAGAAAAGCTCGACATAAAATAAATTTTTACAATGAACAACAGTAAAAAATTAAACATTTTAAGAATTGCTTACTGGTTATATAATTTACCAATCCCATCTTTTATATGCATTGCAGTAGTGTGAGTGACATGTAGCTAGAAACCTTGGCTTTGATGTGTAGAAGCCAGTAATGAGGAGAAGATGGAGGATTTTGAGGAAGGTTCATAGATTACTAGGTTAGTGGCTTATGACCCCTTACAAGCATAGCCAGTTTTAACCAGATTTTACCCAATTTTCTTAACCTAGTGGGAAGATAACAAGGTTTTGAATATTTTTACAAACTGCCTCTGTCCATAAGGGACATGGGAACCACACCAGGAGTGAATTTGCAATTTCCCTTCCATCGGTCCGGATTGTGCATGAACTCGTAATAAGGATCAATGGATGCAGAGAAAGGAATTGGTGCAGTGACTGATGGCATGCAATGAAATGTATTGTTAAGGGATGTCTTACAGGGAAGGGGAGAAGGGTTTGGGGAGGGGAAGAGAAAGTAGTTAAGGAGATTGAGAGTTGTGGCAAATACAGCAGACAACAGAAGACATAAAAAGTAAGGTCTAACAGCAAGAGAGGAGTAGGTGGATTTAGAAGATGGTGGTGGGCATTAGGGAGACTGAAACAAAATATAGTGTTATAATGAATGTTGAATGCACTATATTTTTGGAAGGTTTGGAGAGAAGATCTTGCAAACACTTGCCAAATTACAGGAGAAAAGGACAGGGGGTTTGATTTTTAGAGTTGAGACGAGATGATGCAGAAGAGTGCAGGGACTGGAAAAAGAATAAAGGAAGTAGTGTGGGAGTTCTACAGTAAATTTTATTGATTGGGCTGGTTAGGTTTAACTTGATAACATTTGGAGGGATAGGAGAAGATATGTTGGAGGGATTAAAACGAGGAAACATATATAGGATTGATTTATATATAGATATTCTACTATAAGAGGAAGTCAATGTGCTGTCACATGAAGAGAGAGAAATTGCCAGAAGAAGATGGCCTCATTGGGGAATTTTACAAAAGAGTAAGCACTTGTATAGAGGATCAGTTATGTGGTGTATGCAATGGGGATGTAAAGGCATGAATCTTACTGACCTTAATTTATAGGAACACAGGTAGTGTTACACCAAAAGGAAGGAAGGAAGAGTATGGTGTACCCTAGACGATATTGCGTTATTTCATTTATTAATGTTATGCAAAAATATTGGCCTTGAATTTGACAGAAATTAGAAAATATCATCCTAAGTTTGGTAGAAAAAGGACTATAGGGGTTTGTAAATGATAGGATAGCAGAGGATATTTGGAGGTAGGTGAGAGACTTTATCAATTAGACAGAGAAGGAAGGATGGCAAAGGGTGAGGGTAATATTTTCTGTTATAAGGAAAGCATTGAATACTGTAGAATAACCTTATTTAAATTGCTGGAGGAGATTAGGGTGGGGCCTAAATGTATGATGCATTAAGATCATTGTAAGAATTACTAAATCTGATGCTGGTAGTGAGTGTGGACCTCACCACAAAAAGTGTAGTAGAAAGTGGAACAAGGCACGGTTGCCCACTCTTCCAAAGTCTATTTTTATTGCTACATGAGGATGTGGTGCAGATGGTAAGGGCTTTCCTAGGCTCCCTTCTTTGTTGATGCAAACAGTTTAGATTGTTTGCTGATGACTATATGTTAGCCACAAACAGAATGGCACCATAGTGAGTATGGAATATACATGAAGATTTTAAAGTAGTCTTCTGCAATGTAGCTGTGATAACATTGTTCACTTGTGAGTAGGATAGGTGGAAGGATCACAGAAGATCTGACTGGAAGGAGAGCAGGAGTTTAATACTTGGGTATTAGTGTTTTTGATTTGTAGAGAGATAGACAGTGAAGGAATATTATGAGAAACTGATATTACAAATTTCAAGATTGATAAGTAGGTGGTCTAGCAAAGTGGACACCATGGTGAAGAGGCGCAAATCGTGTTATTACCAAGAGTTTTGTACCTGTTTAGGTATTTACCCCACAGGAGGGAGACAACTGTATCCAGGTGATTCATACCTGTTGTGGCAGTCTTATATGGAAGGATAATGGTCAGAGACTTACAAAGGAAAGAACAAAAAGTTAGGAAGGAAGTGAGGGGGTGGGCAATACTGGACTTCCAATTTTACTTGGAGGCAACATTAGTTTCATGTGTTAATATTGTCTGTGTAGGTTGGAAAAGGAAGTGGCAAAAAAGAGCAGTGGAAAAGGAAATGGGTGGCATTGTATTTTCTTTTTTAAAATACTGAGGAATGCAAGGAATGTGCTGCCCTCATGGGAGCTGAGGGGTACATCTTCAGCATAATACCTGCAAGGGTACTATAAGACTCACTTGCCTTGTACTGCAAGTTTATTTTGCTCTTAATTTTTGTCTTTTAGGGAGGTGAAGACAGTTAATAAAAATGATAAAAAAAATCACTTTTAATGAAAGAAAAGTTTCAGACTCTTTGCCTAGGGATTCTCAAAATTGTCAGTAATCCTGAGTATTGCCATTCCAAGTAAATGCAAACAATATTTGGCAAGGAACAACAGGCCAAGGTTGCCTCATCTTCTGGGGAGTCTTCTAATAGGAAATGGAAAGCTCAGCCAAAAAAATACATGCATATCTGTTCCCATCAGTGCATTTGAGGTAAGAGCAGCATAACAATTAGTATTGATTACTTACAGAATGCCACTGAGTGTAGAACATTTGTATATATAGAGGGTGGGAGGTTAGCATAATGGTTAAGGTATCTGCAGCTAGGCTTAAAATGGCCGACTAGGGCAGTTAGCCTATACATATATATATATATATATATATATATATATATATATATATATATATATATATATATATATATATATATATATATATAAAAGCCAGTAATACTGAAAACCCAGATGCTCTAACAACATGGACATCATTGTGCAGGATCATGATACAGTGGGGATTGGAGTTTTGCTCCTTCCCCAGTGTAGGGCAAGCTTAGACTTTGCATGTATAATTAGCATAGGGCATAGGGGAGGTGCAGCCCCCCACATGGAAGAATGTTTGTCTTTTTTTTTTTTAAGTAATATTTGCATGGTCAAAGAAGCAACTTTGATGCATGTGTAGTAAGAAGCTGATGTTTTCATTTTCGATGTAATGTGGCTTACCTTTAGGATGTCGACGTTCGTCTTAGTTGACCAAACGAAGTTAAATCATATATATATATATATATATATATATATATATATATATATATATATATATATATATATATCTTGATTTTCTGGTTATAGTGGCCTTTCAGTGAAATAACATGCCACAGAAATGTCCATTATTGAGATAAACTACTTTGCAGATTTCAATGTCAGACAGCAGTGGAAATGTTCCAATAAAGTTCAGGTTCTGGGTGACAGTATGATTCACTGAGAATTAGAATACTTGCCTTTCCATGGGTAATTATAAATAAGATGTCTGAATTCAATTTTGTGGGAGCATTATGTGCTTTAAGATGTCAGTCCTAGAACATTCTAAGGGTTTTGAACTGCTCAGCAGGTGCAGGTATTACCGAAAAAAAATACTAATCCCTAGCTGAAAGGGATAAAATGTTCTGGTAGCTAATGATTTCAGTTTGCCATTTACTGAAATACCAAAGATGAAAGAGTATCAAGCTAATACAGATAGTTTACAATGTAACCTCTCATCTTTTCTTATTTATTAGTAGCAAGAGAAAAAGCCAAACTGTGGAAATTGACAGTTAATGGTACTTAAGATATGTACTGACATTTTGTTTAAGAACACCATATAAATTCTGCTAACTATTACAACAATGAATATTAGCATGCGTATAAGTGGTATAAACCAAAAACAATAAGTGAAAGCAGAATGTGTACTCATGTACATGTAAGATGCACAGAAAAATATGCAAACTACATATCTACATGTATATTAATATAGTCAGGAAAATCAATGCTGAGTGAAGACCTACCTCTTCCCACTGGTCCGTAACAAAATGTAATGTGTGAATCATATCCAGGTCATTCTAGACTTTCCACTGTGTGACTCCTTAAAAACCTCTTGCATTAGAGGTAACATGGGAAATATACAAATGACCCCCTAAAGACATCAGGTGTTTCAGCTATATGGCAGTTCTGAATGCCCATGACTTTTTTTACGTTTTTAAGTCTGTTATGGACAAATTCAGGTCAATAAAGCCAAACCCTACCAGCTGTGGACATGCATGTTTCAGCCTTCTTATGGTCTCATCAGCACAGCATAAGTGGAAGATATGCATGTTTCAGACTTGATAAAAAAGTCAAAATATAATATGTGACACCTATAATTTTAAATGTTGGCATTTTAAATTATGTTGT